>NC_057419.1:18267917-18346288 GCF_019320065.1 Cervus canadensis
GGAATTGAGCTACAGGAGTTGCTTGTATATTTTTGAGATTAATCCTTTGTCTGTTTCTTCATTTGCTATTATTTTCTCCCAATCTGAGGGCTGTCTTTTCACCTTGCTTATAGTTTCCTTTGTAGTGCAAAAGCTTTTAAGTTTCATTAGGTCCCATTTGTTTAGTTTTGCTTTTATTTCCAATATTCTGGGAGGTGGGTCATAGAGGATCTTGCTGTGATTTATGTCGGAGAGTGGCAACACAGAATTTTAAAAGAAACCTTTTAATTTTGTATACTTCAGTTCAGTTGCTCAGTCGTGTCCACTCTTTGCGACCCCATGGACTGCAGCACGCCAGGCCTCCCTGTCCATCACCAACTCCTGGAGCCTACTCAAACTCATGTCCATTGAGTTGGTGATGCCATCCAACCATCTCATCCTCTGTCGTCCCCTTATCCTCCTGCCTTCAATCTTTCCCAGCATCAGGGTCTTTTCAAATGAATCAGTTCTTCACATCCAGTGACCAAAGTATTGGAGTTTCAGCTTCAGCATCAGTCTTTCCAATGAATATTCAGGACTGATTTATTTTAGGATGGACTGGTTGGATCTCCTTGCAGTCCAAGGGACTCTCAAGAGTCTTCTCCAACACCACAGTTCAAAAGCATCAATTCTTCAGTGCTCAGCTTTCTTTATGGTTCAACTCTCACATCCATACATGACTACTGGAAAAACCACAGCTTTGACTAGATGGACCTTTGTCAGCAAGGTAATGTCTCTGCTTTTTAATATGCTGTCTAGGTTGGTCATAGCGTTTCTTCAAAGGAGCAAGCATCTTTCAATTTCATGGCTGCAGTCACCATCTGCAGTGATTTTGGAGCCCAAGAAAATAAAGTCTGTCACTGTTTCCATTGCTTCCCCATCTATTTGCCGTGGAGTGATGGGACCAGATGCCATGGTCTTAGTTTTTTGAATGTTGAATTTTAAGCCAACTCTTTCACTCTCTTCTTTCACTTTCATCAAGAGGCTCTTTAGTTTCTCTTCACTTTCTGCCATAAGGGTGGTGTCATCTGCATATTTGAGGTTATTGATATTTCTCCCAGCAATCTTGATTCCAGCTTGTGCTTCACTCAGCCTGGCATTTTGCATGATGTACTCTGCATACATAAGTTAAATAAGTAGGGTGACAATATACAGCCTTGAGGTACTCCTTTCCTGATTTGTAACCAGTCTGTTGTTACATGTCTGGTTCTCACTGTTGCTTCTTGACCTGCATACAGATTGCTCAGGAGCCAGGTCAGGTGGTCTGGTATTCCCATCTCTTTAATAATTTTCCACTGTTTGTTGTGATCCACACAGTCAAAGGCTTTGACGTAATCAATAAAGCACAAATATGTTTTTCTGGAATTCTCTTGCTTTTTCGATGATCCAACGGATGCTAACAATTTGATCTCTGGTTCTTCTGCCTTTTCTAAATCCAGCTTGAACATCTGGGAGTTCACGATTCATGTACTGTTGAAGCCTGGCTTGGAGATTTTGTATAGAGATTTTGTACAGAGAAGGGGAAAAAAAGGTCTGACACTTGTAGTTTGTTTCCTTCTGCTGATTAACAGAGAGAAAAAAAAAGTCTAACACTTGCAGTCTATTTCCTCCACTTGGGGACCCCTAACCTTCCTGCCTGTTACCCTCTCAATACTTATCAGCTGGCAGAAATCTCTGTAAATAAGATCAAAATCATCACCTGTATTAAATGACTTCCTGTAATCTTTCTAATCTAAGAGAATCTGCTAAGAGGCTAACTGGGAAGAACTAAAGGAAGAAGCACATTGGGCTGCTTTAGGGGGTATTAAAGTGGCACCATTGTGGGAGAATTTCATTTTCAAATGGGAGTTATAGATCAACATATTCCTCAGAATGCTATATATATATTCTTCTGGGTAACTGAAATATATTAAAAGATGATGTAAGCTGAATTTTTAGATGAGTCTCTTCAATTTACACCAAATTCTTCATTCTAGTTCCACTATTGAGTTTTTTCCCCTGCCAAAGTACCTTATATCAAAGCCAGGAAAAGCTTTTAGTCTCTGCTTATTTGCATTCCATTTCCTAAATTTAGCATATATCTAACCAAATCAAATATGCGTTTGGCAATTTGCAACATCTCTGACTACTCGTGGAGCTTAAGCATTAAGATACACAGTTTTACAGAACCATCAAACTGTGTCCACTAAGGTTTATCTTGGAATTTGATTTTTTAATTTTCATTTCCATTTATTATTTATTCAATAACTTTAATAATTATTTGTTCAGCGCTAGTCCAAATGGTGTTTGCTTTGGATATGATAATAAACGATAAGAAAATAGAATAAGTGATTCAGGTATGTTTACACAAATGTAGATCAGCATTCATTCACTTCACTCATTATGTCTTTTTTATGTGATGCAAATAACAGAAAATCTATTAACATAAAGACATTTATGGTTACCACATGAAGTCTGTTGGTGGTTGATATAGGATTAGCTCAGAAGTGCAATGGTGTCACCAAGGACCCTGAGTCTTTACCTTCCTCGTTTTTATTGGCCCAGCTCTAGAGAACATCTTCCCAAAGCAGAGTTCAAAGCACTAAGTGGAGGGAGGAAGAGGCAAAAAGGTTTTTTCTTTGTGAGACTTTAATGTTTTTGCTTCTCCAGAATCTCCCCTACAAGGCTGCCATTCCATCTCTTCTGCTAGAACTGGGTCACACACTCACCCATCAACCGACCACTAACCAAAAGAGAAGAGGACTGCTGTTACGCCTTCATTAATCATGGTTCACCCTCTAGTGCTGGACCCAGTTTTTCCCAAGTAAAACTAGGGTTTTGATAGTTGTGAATAAGAGAGAATGGTCCTTGGTAGGCAGCCAAAGATGTCTATCACAAGTTTAGTGTCATACATATTCTTCTAAACATAACAGTCAATATTTACTGAAAACATTCTAAATACACACACAGGAGGTTCCATGAAGAGATTATTCGTGTGACTGCCATGGATGGTGTCAGTTTCTATCAGCCAAGGAATAGGACCATGGCTGCCTCCTTATTAAGATTACCTCTTGGGAATACAGTCCTGTTGTTGATTCCTTTGAACAGTATTTTCAATGCTGAATCACTGATATCAACAGTACAGTTCAGTCAATATCTAGAACATAAGATCCATTTGACCACAGGGTAAGGAATCTTTGTCTACAAAATGTATACCAAACAACTATACAGTATCATTAGGTGGCAGAAGGACTTAAAAATCCCCTTTTCTCTGCAGTCTTTGACTCTTTGAGAAACCTTGTGGAGTCATCACCTCGCTGCATCCTCTGTCATTTCTATGGTTATGACAGTGTGTACACATTTAATTCTCTAATCATCTCTCTTCATTTTAGTTTGTCCCCAGGTGTCCCCCCTGTACATTAATGTAAGGAGATGTTCTCTAATCATCTTTCTTCATTTTAGTTTGTCTCCAGTCATTTCTTCCTTGCTCATCCTTGCATTTTTCTCATTTTTTATCAACCATCTTGGAGCTCTATTTTATGCCTCATATCTTTTTTCACTTTGTATTTGCCAACTTCTAATATGTAAAAAAAACAGTAAGTACAAACACCCACATACATGCTGAATGCAAGGGGGTTGTATTTTTCTAGCCTACAGTAGATTGGATGGGAAAAGTGAGACCAGAGGAGAAAAATACACTGGCTCTTCTGATCTGGGTTAGATCAGAAGATACTAATTATAGCCTCTCTATGGTTAATGTATTCATGTTTTTTTAGATTGCTATTCAGTATTATGTGCAAAATAGTTTATAAAGTACATGTGTATAATAAAGAATCCCAAAACTATAAGCATGTGTGAACACTTGCTTCTTTAATAGTCCCCAGTAACCCATTCTCATTTGCATCCCATTCTGCCCCTCCGAGATAACCATGGTCTTGAATTCTGTGGTTAACTTTCTCTTGCTTTTCTTTATAATTATTTTTCTCTTTATAATTGTTTAATTTCATGTGTTTGTGAACTTTAAAAATACAATCATCATACTGTATACATTCTCCTGGCACCAACATTTTCACTGAACATTATGTTTTGAGATTCATTCACACTTTTATGTGTGGCTGTAACTAATTTTCCTTCAACAGCTGTACAGTGATCCAAACAAGTGTTAACTGTATGGGTGCTCACTCTGCAAAACTTTTTTTAAAAAAAGTTCTGTATTTGCATTTTGGCCTAATTTCCTGGATGTCTTACATCTCACAATGAGAAGTTTAAACAGTTTGAGGGGAACAAAAAACAGAACCCAGAGAAATGGGCAGGAGGCACTGGGGAAGGAGGGGTGGAGGGAAGTGGGGGGTGCAACTATGGCTTGTGTGGTGGGAGGACCCAGTTCAACTCTCCCTGATTTGGACCTAGCTGCCTCAAGCTTCCTGGGTACCCAAGGCTAGGGGGAGAAACTGCTTCAACAGAGAACCCCAGCAATAATCAGCCTGTCCTTCTTAGGACAGTGACCCATGCCAGGCTTTTGGTGGTCTTATTTGGTGGTCCCCAGTCTTCTGTAGGATGGAGAGCTATTAGCAGCCTGGGCTCAAGCACCAAGGGGCCCTGGGAGGCTCCCATTGACAGAGGGTGAAAATAAGCTCTAAACTGGGAAAGCAGCATCGTCAGGGATGGAAACATATTAGAGGCAGCAATTGATGGACAACATCTCCCTGATACGGAAATCTAGAGGTGTGAGCTGTGCTAGTGGGTAAAACTAGAAGGGAGAAGATGCAGTAACAATGCAAGACTCAAGTCCCAGACCCTTGCTTTTGTAATTTTGTTTTTACCACACCCTCCTTCTGTAATTGTCCTTCGTCCAATTTCTGGCCTGGAAAGCATCTTTTCCTGGTATTGTGGTTTTCCAGCCCACAGTATAATGAAAGTGAATATACCACTATGTGTGGTACTGACCAATCACCTGATATTTCACAAGAAGGTAGAAAATGAAAGGTCAGAGCATTCCCTGCATGGAATGACATGGGGCTACCATCACCTGTATCAATATTCCTGGGAGTTATCTGTTTTATTACACAGCATAAAGATAGGTGTTCTGACTGAAATTGGCCCTAAAGGGAAGCTTAAACCATACTTGCTATAGTCCAAAAAGGAAGATAAGAAAATTTATGTACCCTATTTTATTGATCCCAAGATGTATAAATTCCCTCTCATATCACATCTCTGAACCTGGATGTAACTGTCCGTTTGTGACCTAGTTTTACGTGTCTGAGCATGCTCAGATTTGGTCATGACTACTGATACTGCTATCATTTCAACAGTCATATACATTCATTGTTGGGCTTCCCTGGTGGCTCAGTGGCAAAAAACCCCGCCTGCCAATGCAGGAGATGAGGGTTCAATCCCTGGTTTGCAAAGATGCCCTGCAGGAGGAAATGGCAACCCACTCCATTATTCTTGCCTGGGAAATCCCATGGACAGAGGAGCCTGGTGGGCTACAGTCCATGGGGTTGCAAAAGAGTCAGACACGACAGTGACCAAACAACAACAATAAGGTGCATTGTTGGCATCTCACTTGTTGAGTTTAGTCGCCATTTTTAAAATGGCTTCCTAAGTGTACAGTGATTTGGGATTGAAATAAAATGTTACTGGGTACATAGAAAGGCATAAAACAGTATACTGACATGACTGGGATAGTTGAGAAGCAAATGCCCATCACCACTGGAGGAATGCCTGTTCCATGCTTCACACAGAGCAACAGCCAAGTGCTCTGTGGGGTCAAAAAGGAAGATACTCACAAATGAGTGAAAGTGCACTATATTTTGCTGTTGAAATACATGGAAAAGTATTGCTTACTGACACCAAACCTTGAGACAGAGACTGAAGAAACTGCCAAATTTCGAAAAAGATGAAAAATGTTTCAAAAGAAAAAGAGGCCATTATGACCAATTCATGCAGCGCTATCATGAAGGAGCAGAATATCAAAGTATCAGAAACTTCCTGCTGACACTGACCAGAAGCTGATGCTAAACTTCCAGCTATGTTGCTCAATCACTACAGTTGTGTCAGACTCTTTGCGACTCCATGGACTGTAGCCCGCCAGGCTCCTCTGTCCGTGGAATTCTCCAGGCAAGAATACTGGAGTGTATTGCCATGCCCTCCTCCAGGGGATCTTCCCGACCCAGGAATTGAACCCTCATTTCCTTCATTACAGGAGGATTCTTTACCACTGAGCTACCAGGGAAGCCCAAACTACCAGCTATATATAGTTTAATAAGGAAATATAAGACAATGAAGCAAGTAGGCAGTAGTAACAACACCAGTGTTCTTCAATGTGCTACAAAACTATACTGCCAATATTAAAGACTGATAAAAGTCCCCACTGCAAACACAAGGTTAAATTCATGAGAAAGCACTGTAGCGATTTAATTGACAGGTTTTTTCCCTTCTTAGTGGTATGTAACAGCGAGTGTTGACATCTTTGATTTATCACAATACAGTACATCCAGAAACTGTTCCATGAAACTTCTATATTATAAAAAAATTTTAACAAGTTTTGATAGACAAAGAAGAGACTTGAAAAAATATTTCTAACAGAGAACAGACAGTAGGCTAGTATAAATAATACACAAAGCACTCTTAAAAATTGCCCAAAAGGGAAAATCAACCTACCAAAACAAAGGGATAAAGAATCTGAAGAGATATTTTCTGGAAGGGTAAATCCATTTGGCCAATGAACAAAAATACTAACCAGGATAATATTTTTTAAAGTAGTAAGACATCATGTTCCATTTACCAGACTGGCAAAACTTTGAAAGAATCATAACATTCATTGCTAATAGGAGAAAGAGTAATTTCAAAATCTACTGGTAGAAATGTGAATTATGACAATTCTTTTGGAAAGCACTTAGGTAGCATCTATTGTAACTGATAAAAATATATACTTTAACCCAGTGGTCCCTTTAATAAAAGACTCTCCTGCAGAAATAAGAGTATTACAAATAAAGAAAAATGTATTTGTCAAGGACTGCAGCAGCTTGTCAGCAGTGTCCAGCCCCTATATGCTCACTTAATTGCATGACTGCCCACCAGTTTGCCTTCCAACCAGACAGTACATACATTTCTTTGAGAGCATTGCTGGAGCCTGCTTGGCCATACTTACAAAGTACTAGGGAGTGAATGCTCCCAAGCCCACAGTCAATCACTGGTGTGAAATGATATAAACACCCTGGTTCTCTCACCCTTGGATAAAAAAAATCCAGAAGCACATTTTCTATTACTGTCTCTGAGAGCTCTCCAATGGAATTAAGTTCCAATTGTCCACAGAGACAGCAGTCTGGATAACGCACCATTCATGGGCTGTCTTCCCGCCCCTGTCTCACTTTCCCACTTCCCTGCTGGGAGTTCCATCTCATTCTCAAAATAAATGACTACACTGGAATCCTAAGGAAGCACACCATTTTGATCACGTTATGTGCCCGGTGGCCAGCATTTTCATATATATGCAACCTGACTGGGCTTGTCTACATGTCACACCTCTTACTGCTTCTCCCTACCCCAAGGCTTCCTCAACACCACAGCATGGGCCACTCAGAGGAATCCACGTGACCCTCATGCAAATACGAGCAGAAAGCATGTGTGGGGATGAACATGTGTAGATCGGTATACCATCGGTCATTGGGGCTGGGACCTGAAGGGTAAATGTTCCTTCCTTTGTGCCCTGGGCAGACAGCTCTGAGATGCATCTCCTAAGTCTCCTGGGAGGGGTCTGGGTCATCCAGCATGAGTAGCCTAGAGTAGGAAAATTGGTGGCTCAGTGGTAAAGAATCCCCCTGCCAATGCAGGAGACTTGGGTTCGATCCCTGGATTGGGAAGATCCCCTGGAGAAGGAAATAGTAATCCAGTATAGTAACTCTAGTATTCTTGTCTGGGAAATCCTATGAATAGAGGAGACTGGCGGGCTACAGTTCGGGGTCGAAAAAAGAGTTGGAGACGACAACAAGCTTAGAGTAGGAGCTGACTCCACGACACACCTTTGCATTGGCTTTCCTACTTCCCAAATTTACCAACTGATCCTCCTCACCCCAGCTTGAAGCTTTTTCTCCTACATCCTTGAGTTGGGTCTCAAATAAACTCTCTGCACACAAGGCATTTTCTCAGGCTGTTTTTGGAAAACCACAGGCTAAGAAATACAGATACTTGTAAACTGTCCACACTCACTCTGTGATAACTCCATACTGTCTTTACACACCTCCTATAAAATGGTTTCACAGCACTGCTATAGCACTGAGAAGAAAACAAAATCCACAGTAGCACTCTGACTTTAACCTTGAAGAGGGGAGGAATTAACTAGAAAGGGTGTAAAAGGTGCCTGTTGCAGTATTAGGGAGAGGTCTCTGCCACTGGCGCTGAGGGTAACTGAGTGACGCAACACTCTCCTGCATGACTGGACTTCCGGTGAAGCAGAGCATTCAAAGGGAAAATGCAAGTTCTGATAGGGAGCCTGGGGAAAGGCCCCCAGGAAACTTGGAAGCTTGTTCATGAGGAAATACAGTGTGGATACATTAGGTCTTTGATTTTTACTAAATATAAGGAGCCTTCAGACAGCTAGATTTGCTTTGATGGATGCATTTGGGAATGAAATGTGTGTTCCCCGGCATGCAGTCTCTCCCCCAACCGAAAATCATACTCAGGCCAGCTTCATGAAACCTTCCTTCTCATCTGAAACGTATGCCTCCAGTCAACTGCTAAGTGCCAGGGATGTGACTGTGACTCAATATGGGTGAGTGCTCCAAAAAGGGAGAGGGGAGTTAGAAACTCTGACCTTGCCTATTTTGCAGGGTCCTGCAGATTCTGCTGGTCTAGACTCAGTAAGTCAAGCTCTGTACGGGGGGGCTGGTTATGGAGCAGGAGAGCAAGAGGCTGGTAGGCAACAATGTCTTTTCCCTTCCGTAACTACAGACGTGCATGCTGGGGGTCAGGACAAAGAGGGAATGCTGGCCCATTCTGAATTTCCCAGATCCAACAGAAGCTGCCAGATGAACTCAGAACAACTCCATCCTGCTGGGAGGATCTCACTGACATTATGTCTTTATAACCAGGTCTCAAGATGGCATAAGTCTACAGTTATCTCTCACCTAAATGTATTTCATTTTCCCAGATATTAGAGAGTAGTTTTGGGTGCATACACAACATACCAGTAAGGGTAAATTTCAACAGTACTCTTCATTTCAAAGAAATCGAAACAAAAATTCTTTTTGTTTTAAATCCCAAATCATCATTCCATGGATGTTAAAGCAGATTTCATAAAAGCCCAAATTTGTTTCTATTCCTACCTTATCATTTCGAATTCAGAAAAAATGTAAAGTATTTAATAGATATAATGCTTAGGTTGGGAAGAATTAAGAATAGTTCATACAAATATATGAAAAATTTAAATCTTAAAAATGCATTTAAAAGTGGCACTCCTTAAAGAGTAGACTTATTGGAGCCATGATAATAGAAAATATATTTCTCTCTTTTCAATTAAGTATATTGTATATGTTCAGGTTATAAGAGAAAAACTGGTAGAAAATAGTAAACGTATATTTGATTCCTTTTAAGTAGTTATTTCCTCTGGAAGGGAGATAATTTGGAGGAGATATTTCTGGAAATTTTCATTAAACCAGCATGGTATATGTCTTCCTATATAATATTATCAGAAGAAAATTTTCAATTTAAATGAAATAAGGTAACACTACACTACCTTCCTGGAAAGGTATAAATACAACCAACAAAATCAAAACTAATTTTTTCTATGTTTTGTAGACTATAGGTAAGAAAACAAGTGTTCCTATTGAGGGCTGAATGAAACTATAATTAAAATGAATGAAAATTACAAATATACTATATGTTTGCACACCTAATTTGGTTCTCCATAAAATTTTAATTGAGAAGTTGAATACAGGTCTCGAAGCTGAATATTTGTACATAAATGTAAAACCCTAAACAGCTATATTGTGAAAGAAATGCCACAATTTTTCAACCCTCTCAAAATTCAGAGTAATACAAAGATTATCATGGAATGATACTTTTAACTCAGAATAGACAGCAATTCTTTTCCAAGTGACTTCAAAGCTGCCACAGGCTTCCCAGGTGGCTCAGTGGTAAAGAATCCACCTGCAATGCAAGAGACCTGAGTTCAATCCCTGGGTCAGGAAGATCCTCTGGAGAAGGAAATGGTAACCCATTCCAGTATTCTTGCCTAAGGGATCCCATGGACACAGGGCTACAGGCCATAGGATCTCAAAGAGTTGGACTGAACTGAATACACATGCATTCATCACTCAAAGCTGCCACAGCCTTCTGGAATATTCTGAGGGCTTCACCACAAAAGGCTCTTGGAAGCATCTATGTATTTCCAACAGACATATTGGAGAGCAGAGAGCAGACAGAGAGAGAGGAGATGACTAATATATTTTTATTTGATTCCTAGGGCCAGAGACAGAAGTCACCCAATACCTGCAGTTCAGTAGGATTCCTGCTCATCTTGAACCCCTGCCGTTTTCCCAATGACTCCCAGGTCATGACTATCAGAGTCTCTCTCTTCCTTGCCCACCACTGTCAGGGTGTCAACTTTCAAAACCACCTAATGAGGCCTGAGGGTGGACACAAACCACACCATGCCTGTTTTGTGGCAGGGGTAGAAGCTGGGGCCCGCAATAAACCTGACCACGCACACGCATGCTCAACAGAGATGTCGGAAGAGATCCAGCCATCAGGCGTGGATGGTGTTTGGGGCAAGATGGCCTCCTCTTCAGTTCAGGCAAATGCTCACACCCAGGGAAGAGTTCGTCCTGGGGGGTGGAGCCTTTCCTGTGTGACCCTGACCCTTGGTCTGTGGAAGATCCCACAGCCAAGCATCTGAGAGTCTGTGCATGGGCAACTGTGGCTTATCCAATGACGAGAAACTTGGTTTAATGAGTACTGTCCGGGAGGATGAGACCAAGCTCTGGTTTTTAAAGAAAAGCTGAGAACCAGACAGACAGCTGGCAGAGGAATTGTAAATGGAGAGCAATGCAGAAGCACAGCCCTGCTCTGGGATGTGGGGAACATAAGAGGCTGGGGGGATGCAGGGGAGGATGAGCTCAGGTCGGGAACTCAGTTGCCAACAGTTAGACACCAGTGGGCAGGAGGAATGAACCCCCACCAAGAGGAAGGGCCACTGTGATCTGCACTCATTCAATGACAGAGGCTTTTACAGAGGCAATGATGGAACTTCCAGCTCAGCCTCATGACTGAGGTGCCTAAGTATTTATTTCCGCTCTGAGCCTGGATTACTGTGCTAAGTGGAACCTAGATGATCAACCTACAGACCAGTGCATAAAGCCTGGATTACTGTGCGAAGTGGGACCTAGATGATCAACCTACAGACCAGGGAGATGGGGACGACAACATCAGATCACCAGTTATACTTCAATGCCGCCCCATGTTAAAGCTTTTCACATATGTCTCGTCTACTAAGATGAGTTCGTGGAGAGAGGGAGGATCAGCCCACCGAACCCACATGTGCATCCCTCCATGGCACCTGCCATGGTACGGGCTGTATGCACAATAGGTGCTTAAAGGACATTTATAGTGGCAGATTTCATTCTGAGTGGGATTACACAGATTCCTTGTCTGTAGCAGTTCCTCAGTTGGGACAACAGGTGTTAAGACCAAGGAGCAGGAAGAAAGTTCTTAGGACCAGCCCCTCTTCCACGCAGTGGAGTACTCAGGAGACTGTGCACCCTAGCAGGCACTGGGGTCAGTGCTCAGTGCCCACAAGGAAGCTCCTTCTATGTCACTAACTTCTATTGCACAGCAATGACAACTAACAGACCCTTCTCTCCATACATGTTGACATGGCTGAACTCTAGGGCTCCAGCAGTGACAGAGACAAAATCCTGCTCTTGTAGAGCTTAGTCTAATGAAAGGAAATAAGTACACTGAAAATAATCATGAAATAATTGATGGCACTTGTAAAAACGGCTACAAAGCAAGGATGCAAGGTCAAATGGAATTTTGCACAGGGCATTGCCTGAAGCTGTGAGAGGTTGCTTGGCACAAATAGGGGCATGCTGCAGAGTCAGCTTCCCAGGGGCAACCTTTGAAAGGGACGCTTCAGTCTCACTGACCCTGGAAAAGGCAATGGTGAGCCTTATTCTGCATCGTCCCTCCGAAGGTCTGAGCCCCACTGGCCTCCCAGCAGTCTAATGACTCCTTCTCATGCTCTTCAGGTTTTCTTCCCTCTATGTCTCACTGCTCTTTTTTTCCATGGTGCCACCTGGGATAGGGTTGTCAGATTAAACACAGGACAGTTCAATTTTTTTTCTCTTTTATTAAAAATACTTTTAAAAGTATGCATTGTTTAAACTGAAATGCAACATGAATGGGGCATTCTATATTTATTTGCTAACTCTGGAAACCCTAACCTGGGAACCCATCTCCATCAACATCTTTCTCAAGTTCCTGTTCTGAGCTCTATTTTGAGGGGGAAGTGGGACATAAACAAAGATAAGCATTGATATTCACATAAACGTCAGCAAAAGAAACAGAGTGGCCAGGCAGCCGGGATGACACACAGGAGAGTGATGCTCTGGAAGCAAAGTGGACACTGTTGCAGGGAAGCTTGCTTATCCTTTGCCAGCATTTGTCAGTGATGCGGGCCTCTGCCAGAATGCTAAGAATTTTCAGGGCCTGTCTCATTTCCTCCCACACAGCCCCATCAGATAGGTAATGTTCTCACCACCCCTTCTTCAGAGGTGAGGACAGAAGTACATAGAGGTTCATCAGCTCTGCTCAAGGTGCCTAGCTGTGTGGTACAGAAAAACCATCCTGCCTGCCACCCCCTCCCCGATCTAAGCCAGTATCCCCCCACTGTGCTCCTGGGCAGCCCCAGCCTTTGTTAAGGGTTCATCCCTCTAGCCTCCACCTCTATACTCACTGTATGAAGGAATTCACATAGGGTAATATGGAGGCAACATGACTTGCGATTAACAATATAATTAAGAATAGTCAACCTCAGAATTGGCTTCCCTGGTGGCTCAGTGGGTAAAGAGTCCGCCTGCAATGCAGGAGACACGGGAGATGTGGCTTCAGTCCCTGGGTTGGGAAGATCCCCTGGAGAAGGGAATTATGCACTCGCAAAAATATGAAAAAAGTCTATGCACAAAACTATTTGCTAAAGCGTTATTTGTAATAGCAAAAGACTTAGAAACATCCAAATGCCCATCACTAGGAGATTGGTTGAGTAAACTAGGGTACACTCACATAACAGAACAGTATAGCTGTGAAAACTTATGTGCTATATCTCTAATATTACTTTGGAATGATTGCCAGGATATATTATCAAGTGAAAAAGCAAGATGTAATACACACACACGGGCGTGCGTGCACACAGATACACATGCACAACACACACACTATTCTATTATGTAACTAAAAAGAAGCATAAGAGTATCTACACTTATTTATAATAAGAGAAACAGAGTGTAAACCAAACTTTTATAAAGGAGGTTACCTATAGGAAGAGTGGGGGAAAGGTGGTAGGGGCAGAAATATAAGCTTGACTCCTATAAGTATGCCTACTAGTTTCAAACCACAGCGAAACCTGGGCTTACACTGTTCTATATTTTAAAAATTCTATTAAAAAGAGTTGTGTTCATTAGTGATGGTGCTGGCCATTCCAAGAATCACGTATCACTGAGACTTTGGGTTTTGAATTTTCCAAGGACACCATGAATTTACTTCGACTTGTTTCTTCTGGAAAAGATAGAATATCCTGGTATTAGGAGCTGATCTCAAGTTCTGCAGGAATTCACTGGCAGTCCAGTGGTTAGGACTACCTATTTTCACTGCCAAGGGCCCAAGTTTGGTCCTTGGTTGGACCAAGGACCAAAGACACACAAGCTGTGCAGGGGAAAAAAAATACACTTCTGCTCCCATTGTCGGTGACTCTCTTCCACATGCATATCTTTGGATTTAAATAACAACAAATAAAGCTCTAAGAGCATTTCTATCACCTCCAATAAGTAGCACTTAAATAAAGTCTGAGCTGTCTTCATTCCTTGTCTATTCTTGTGGCTATACAACTCATTAGCCTACCTCTTCACATTATTTCTTTTCTAGAAACAGAAAACATCTCATTCCTTTAAAACTCTCAGGTATACAACTGCACAGACAACAAAAGTACCATAATCATGTATTATTCAGATGACATTCAAAGGGACACTAGAGCAAAACCATCCTACTAGCCCATGAACGAGTGGAGCAAATTCACCTTTGAGCAACATGCATATTTACAAGTTACTCTGAGAACACTGTGTTCTCATTCCTCACCTTTATGAGCAATAGCTATGAGCTCTTTCAAATCACATTGTTAATTCTCATCATCTGCCTGCACAGGTTTGGCAGGTGAAAATTACACCATTGAAATTTCCCAGATGGAGACAGACAAATGCCCACGACACTTACCACACAAGATAGATTAGATTTCAACGTCGTCGTAATGACTGAGACTCTGCCAACAGCTTAGAAAAAAAGAAAAAATTCCCTCACCGCCATGCTTCCCTCAACTAACTTCACAAGGCTGGTATTTCAATGCCTAACACAGCTTTCTGTGCTGTCCCAGCCTGAAGTAGTGAGTGATCAACCATCCTCTTTGCACCTAAGTGATGATAGAATATAAGAAGCCATTTACCAGTATAATTATTCAGTTGTTTAAAAATCTATTTTATGCTAACACTTTGGCCTGAATCATTTCATTCAAAGCATGCTAATTAGAAGGGGTGAAGTCCCATGGTTAAAAGGAAGGGCTTGGAGTCTGTTCAACCAAGGCTGGAATGTAACCCTCTCAGAATTTCTGAGTCCCTGCCACATTCCCCAAACTCTCTGAGTGTAGTGTATGCACAAATCAGGGCCAACAGGGCTCACCTCACAGGATTTAATGATAAAACCCAAGATTAAATAACACAATGCATGTAAAAGTCTTAACTCTAGGCATCAAACTTGGTAAGCACTCAGTATGTGAGAGTGCTTCATGTTGTTATTCATATTTGTAATTTGCAGACCTGAGAATTAAAGTAGTTTAAAGAATTTGGTTAGGGCCCCCCTGTGTAGTTAAGAGTTAACCTTACCCAAAAAGATGTTTTGCTTCTTTCCTTGGCTACTGGGACATGACCTCTATCCCCTGGAATATCATGTTTGATTGGAACATCTTTGCTTGCTTTGGGACACTGACTACAAGATGTGTGTGTGTGTGCGCACACATGTGCGCATACGCATGTGTTTGTGTATTTAATCACATTTAGTCGGGCTCTTTGTGTGACCCTTTGGAATGTAGCCCACCAGGCTCCTCTGTCAGTGGGATTTTCCAGGCAACAATACCACAGTGGATGCCATTTCCTTCTCCAAGGGATCTTTCCCACCCAGGGATTGCATCTGTGTTTCCTGTGTCTCCTGCACTGTAGGTGGATTCTTTAACCATGGATCTATCAGGGAAGCCCTGACCACAAGATAGTCAAATAATAAGATTGATGATGGGACCTTCGGACAAAGAGATATCAGTTCTGCCTCTGGAAGGGCTCTCAAAAATAAGGACAGACCCATGGGTAGTGTGTGATCAAGCCCCAGTAAAAACTCTGGGGACTTCCTTGGTGGTCCAGTGGCTAAGGCTCCACACTCCCAATGCAGGGTGCGTGAGATCGATCCCTGATCAGGGAACTAGATTCCATATGCTGCAACTAAGACCCAGTGCAGCCAAATAAACTTAAAAAATAGAAACAAAAAATTCTGGACATGAAAGCTCGAGTGAGCTTCCCTGGTTGGCAATCACTTCCTATATATTGTTACACATTAATGTCATAGCAGTAACACTGTCAATGACTCCATGGGGAGAGAACAATGGAAGCTCTACCTTTCGTACTTTCCTATATAAACCACAATGAAGTACAGCCACTATGGAGAACAGTGTGGAGATTTCTTAAAAAACTGGAAATAGAACTGCCATATGACCCAGCAATCCCACTGGTGGGCATACACACCGAGGAAACCAGATCTGAAAGAGACACGTGCACCCCAATGTTCATCGCAGCACTGTTTATAATAGCCAGGACATGGAAGCAACCTAGATGCCCATCAGCAGACGAATGGATAAGGAAGCTGTGGTACATATACACCATGGAATGTTACTCAGCCATTAAAAAGAATTCATTTGAATCAGTTCTAATGAGATGGATGAAACTGGAGCCCATTATACAGAGTGAAGTAAGCCAGAAAGATAAAGACCATTACAGTATACTAACACATATATGTGGAATTTAGACAGATGGTAACGATAACCCTATATGCAAAAGAGAAAAAGAGACACAGATGTACAGAACAGACTTTTGGACTCTGTGGGAGAAGGCGAGGGTGGGACATTTTGAGAGAACAGCATCAAAACATGTATATTATCAAGGGTGAAACAGATCACCAGCCCAGGTGGGATGCATGAGACAAGTGCTCGGGCCTGGTGCACTGGGAAGACCCAGAGGGATCGGGTAGAGAGGGAGGGGGGATCAGGATGGGGAACACATGTAAATCCATGGCTGATTCATGTCAATGTATGACAAAAACCACTACAATATTGTAAAGTAATTAGCCTCCAACTAATAAAAATAAATGAAAAAAAAATAAACCACAATGAACTATCACCTCACATCTGTTAGGACAGCTATTATAAAAAGACAATGAGTGTTGGCAAGGATGTAGAGAAACTGGAACCCTTGCACAGTCTTAGTGGGAATGCAAAATGATGTGACCATTACAGAAAACAGTATGGAGGCTCTGTAAAAAATTAAAAATGTAACTACTGTATGATCTAGAAATTCCACTTTCAGGTAAATATCCAAAAGAACTGAAATCAGGATCTCAGAGAGATATTAATACTCTCATATTCATTGCAGCACTATTCACAACAGCCAAGAGGCAGAAAAAACCTAAATGTTCACTGACAGTTGAATAGATTTTATTAAAATGTGGCTGATATATACAATGGAATATTATTCAATCTTTAAAAAGAAGATTCTGTAATATGTGACAACATGGATGAGCTTTGAGGTCATTATGCTAAGTGAAGTAAGCTAGTCACAGAAGGACACATACTGTATGATTCCACTCATATGAGGAATAGAAAATAACTGTTGCCTGGTTGCCTGGGGCTGAGGGGAATTGAGGAATTGCTAATCAATGGGCATAAAGCTTCAGTGACGCAAAACGAGTTAAGTTCTAGAGCTCTGCATTACCGCATTGTGCCTATGGTTAACAATACTGTATTGTACTCTTAAAGTTTTGTTGGAAGTATAGATTTTAGTTAGGTGTTCTTACTATAATAAAATACTTTTAAAAAATAGGAAAATACTGTTTTTCAATGAGGAACTATGCATTGTCTAGAGCTTTCCCTGCCCAGATATCAGATTCAAGCTTTTCACTTGTCTTTGAACTATTTCACAATTCTGTGGTTAAGTAATACCAATGCAAAGTAATTCTTATAGACATGTGAATTCTGTCCTCTCGATAGAGGTCTGACTTCTTTGTCCCTTGTGGAAAAACCGTTTTGTGTCTATTTGCATACTCTATTAAATGTTCCTTTTTTGCATCTAAATTTGTGTTTTTTTAAATTTTCCCTTGAACTAGCTTCCTCATGAGTTAAATATCCTAAGCACAGACTTATCTGTGTCAGATTCAGGTTTTTGGCTTGTTCTGAAAATTATCTTTGAGTATGCAGAGTATACTTTTGGGGAGGGGCACCCCTAAAGGTGAGTGACTATCATTCTTATTGATGTTAACACATGCATTATGGCATGTTGATTTGGGAAAAATGAGAACTATCACCTTAGCAAAGTATCATGACTTGCTAAAGTGGAAATTTACTGATTACAATTGGTGGCCATCCATTTTCAATTCTGTGATAACAATTTCTGGCATTTTCTGTGATGAGTACTCTTTTTCTATTCCAAGTCCACTGTGAAGGTGACTCCACCCCAGTCCCAGAGCTGGACATGGGGTACAGGTCTAAGCTAAACAAAGGACAAGAGTGTGGGGATTTATACTGGGGGCTGGAGCAAAACTACAAGTTTGACTTCCCATTCTACCAGTTACTAGCTCTGGGACATAGTCTATGTCTCACTGGTTTCTTCAGTGAAACAGACAAAATAACAATGTCTATCACATGGGAAGAGTCCTTGGAACCAAGTCTGACACAAACTGTGTGTGCATGCTCAGGCATGTCTGACTCTCTGTGACCCCATGGACTGTAGTCCAGGCTTCTTTGTCCACTGAATTTTCCAGGCAAGATTACTAGAGCAGGTTGCCATCCCTTAGTCTGACACAAAGTGAGTACTTAATAAATGTTCACTTTGATTATTCTTCCACAAACCTGCTAGCATCAGGAAGTTGAGTCAGTGAGAATGAGGGCTAAGGCTTTGGTTAACGCTTTTGGACAAGACACTCCCTTTTTCTTGCTCATCTTCAAACAGAAGGATGTCGATCTGAAGCCTATATCTTGGTTCCCTATGGGAACCTGAGCCAATAACAGAGAAGAACAGATCGAAGAGACACAGGAGGCATGACTCTTGGTGGGAAGGCTGCAGTTCCTGTATTTACCCGCTGGCTGACTTTGGAAACCAAACTGACCTTTGCCCTTTTCAGTTTAGTCCCTTTTTGGTACTAAGCCAGTTTAACTTGGGTTTTCTACCACTTGTAGTCAGAGGATCCTAACTGGCTCAAGAGACAAAGATGACATATCTCTGGGATCCACACAGCAAAATATTCTCCAATATCTCTGCAACTGCATTAATGAGGTGACTATTCACATGTAAAGCCTGGTCCACTCACCACTTTTCATCACTGAGCAGCAGAGGAGGGAGCAAGACTGTATCAATGACCCAACAGGAAACCCAGCTCTCCATTTAGGATAACTTGAGAAAATCTGTTTACAAAGAGTTTATTTATGAAGAGAGTGGAGAGAGTGTCACAGGACCACAAGGAATTGGCAGTGCACAGGGCTGGGTATGGGGTGGCCATTGCCACTCCAAGGCCTAGGGGATGAGTGAAATTTAGAACACAGAAAGCTGAGGGACTCATACAGAAAAAGGTGACTATCAAAGAATGACTTTCAGTGGAGGTTCAGGAGGGAACCAGAAGCAAAACAAAGCAAGACCCTGATTCCATTCTCCTCCTTCCCTCAGCTTCTGGTCAAGCTCCTCATTGGCTAAATTGGAACAAAGATGGCAGAAAGCAGAGGGTAAAAAGGATGGAGTGGGGATATAGAGAGGCAAGGAGATGCTTGAGTCCAAGGATCCTGGTGCTGGTTTGGACTCTCAACAACTCCAACAATGCTAAGCTCTACCATATTTGACTCTGTCGTAAGATTTCCTAATGAGTTCTTCCAAACTGCCAATTTGGGGGCCTACAGGGATCATGTTTTAGACAAATCAAACCCTAGAAAACAATGGTGAACCTGAAACTGCTCAAAGAGAAACCATGATCATAAAAACAACTTCAGAAAATAAAAAGCTTTATCCCTGCAAATGCTTAATAAGGAAACTGGTTAAATTAAGTGTGGTATCTAAGCAAAACCGAATTGCATGCAGCCATGCAGAACACTGGGATGGATTTATGTACTGATGGTACTCTCTCTAAAGTATGCTGTTGTGTGTAAAAGCTATGTACCTAATAATCTATATAGTATGGTCCCTTTGGTGTAAAAAACAAAGAATAAAAAAGAATCCAATATATTTTCATTGCAAGTTCTTTAGTCCTATTTGAAGTTTTTACTATGTACAAGTACTCCCACTTCCACAAACTAAAACAAACAAAAGACATGAAAAAAAAGAAACCTTAACAACTGCTAAGAACTAATTGTGAGTCATTAAAAGATCATTTCTAAATCCGTTCTATTCAAATATAAAAGTTCATACGAATTACCTGGGGTTCCTGCTAAAATGCAGGTTCTGATTCAGTAGGTCTGAGATGGGACCCACAGTTTTATGTTTCTAACAAGCATGACACTGACTCTAGGCCAAGAATCAGGCACCTTCCTCTGTCAAGGGCCAGAGAGGGAATACCTCAGGCTTTGCAAACTACACAGTCTCTGTCACAATCTGCCTTTGCAGCACAAAAGCAGCCATAGACAATATGGAAATGAAGAAGCGACAGGTGGATCTGGCCCATGCTCCATAGTTTGTCAAATCCTGCTCTAGACTATTAATAATAGCAATCATGAGTATTTATTGTGTGGTGGGTTTTCTGCAAAATGACTGTTCTGGGTTGAATTCTGTCCTCTCTAAAATATGCGTTGAATTTCTAATCCTGGCACAGTACCTCTGAATGTGAACTGATTAAGAATCAGGGTCTTTGCAGAGGTCATCAGGTTGGGATGAAGTCATACTAAATCAGAGTGGGCCCTATCCATTATGACTGGTGTCCTTACAAGAAGAGGGAAATTTGGACACAGACACAGATGGAAGATGACTGTGTGGAGGCAGAGGCAGAGATCAGGGTTCCACTGCTGTAAGCTGAGGAATGCCTGGGGCAACCAGAAGCTGGAAGAGGCGAGGAAGGATGCTTCTCTAGAAGCTTTGGGAATAGGAAGCATGGCCCTACCAACATCCTGATTTCAGACTTCCAGCCTCAGAAATGTGACAATAAATTTGTTGCTTTAAGCCTTCCAGTACCCTTGTAATACTTTGTTGCTGTAGCCCTAGGAAACCGAAACAATGCTTAACACAAGTTATTTAAAGCTTACAAGGGCAGGTGGCTCAGAGGTAAAGAATCTGCCAGTCAGTGCAGGAGATGTGAGACCTGGGTTCGATCCCTGGGTCAGGAAGATCCCCGGGAGAAGGAAATGGCAACCCACTCCAGTATTCTTGCCTGGAGAATTCCATGGACAGTGGAATTATGGACAATGGACTACAGTCCAAAGGGTCCAGACACGACTGAGTGCACGTTCAAACATGCATGCACACACACACACACATGCACACACACTTGTCCTATACAGTTATGACCTCTATTTTAAAGATGAAGAAACTAGGACTCAGTGAGATTATTTTGCTCTTTTAGGATAGGACTACCATCTGAATCTTCTTCAATTCAAGAAGGACCACCATGTATCTATTTATGTATGTAAGCCATTACGATGGAAGATACAACCTGAGTAAGCTATTCAGGACTTGAGAGCATCCAACGACACCGTGGGGTGGGTAAAAGAGAGACCATGAATTGATTCAGAAAGGGCAGCAACTTTCCCATGGCCATAGAACTTCCTAGAGTATTACAGTCAAGAGGGAGTAGAACTCAGGTCTCCTAATCACTAATCCAATAATCTTTCCCCAGCTTCTTCAAACATGAGTGAGGTACTAACCCACTTTTTCTTCCTCTAAGATTCTTGAAGGGTGCCCTAGTTTTATTAGGCATAGATTTATTTATGTAGGTAAATGTTTATGATTCATTATACATAAATCAACACTAGGATCAATTCACTTTCCTCTCCCACTGTGGAAGAATGACTGCTACATAAATCAAAGCTAGGATCAACTGCTTATCTCTAATGTGTTTGCTCAGTTTAAAAAAACCTTGCAGATAGCCTTTTTACCCTTTTGCAGTTAAAAACCGACTTGCCATTCTTTAGCATGCATTGTCTAATAGGAAAATGTGAGCATATAAGTAATTTTTAAATTTCTAGTAGCCATGTCAAAAAGGAATAAGAGAAAATGGGTGAAATAAATTTTACAGAGAAGATACAAAATACTATCATTTCAAAATATAATCCATAAAAGCAACTATTAATGAGATGTTTTACTTTGTTCTTACTATGTCCTCGAAATCCTATGTGTATTTTACATTTATGGCACATCTCATTTTGAATTATCCACATTTCAAGTACTTGATACCCACATGTATTTGGAGGCTACCAAATTGGCCAGCATGGCTTCAGCAAGCCCTCTTGGTGCAAATATCACGATCTACCATCTTGATTTGAACAGTTCTCCCCATTTTGATCACTACTTCCTGGGTCCAAACCACCATTCTCTCTTCTTTGCATCATTTTGGAAGCTTTGTTTCTGATGAACTCTTAATTCAATATACTCTATGCTGTGCTAAGTCACTTCGGTCATGTCCGACTCGTTGCGACCCCATGGACTGTAGCCCACCAGGCTCCTCTGTCCATGGGATTTCCCAGGCAAGAATACTGGAGTGGGTTGCCATTCCCATCTCCAGTGGATCTTCCTGACCCAGGGATCAAACCTATGTCTCCTGTTTCTCCTGAATTGGCAGGGAGGTTCTTTACCACTGAGCCACCTGGGAAGTCACAATATACTCTAATATTATCTTAATAAATTCTAATCCTTAAAGATCCACAAGGATCTTTGGAAAATGGAAATTATTTCAAGACTCTCCCCTGATTTTCAACCAGTCTGTGGCTGAGAATTATCACACGAAGTCCTCACCAGTGATTCCAAGGCCCTCATTACTTGGCCCCCAACTGTCTCTCTGATTCAATCTTCTACCAGCTCCTCCTTCATTTGCCCTGTTCCACACTCTTCCTTCCTGTGGTTCTCAAAAGAGCCGAGGTTACACTTCACAGTTTTTATACTTACTTATGTTAAATTTGCTTGTGTTGAAGGACAATTTTCAAAAGAAGGTAAAACCATGACTCTCACAGAGATATAAAATGAACATGTGTTACTGATTTCATTCAACTTATTATCAGTGAAGGAATCAGTAAGATGTTACAGTCAATTCGAAGGTGAATCCCAAAGGACAGACCCATTTATAGATTAGAGACACTGAAATGGATGTGCGAATGGGAGCCAATGCAGCCTCTTCCCAGTGAGGGGAGGGAAGTTAACTGAACCTCCAAGGGAAAGAATTTATTAGATATCCACAGAGCAGTATTGTTCTGCATTCTTATCAGCTACCTGCAACTTACTGAGTTGTACAATAACTCAAAGGTAATGAAAGGCACAGAGCCCTACAGAAGTGGAGTTAAATAACCTGGAAGCGTGTGCTTTAAACCAGGATTTCTCAACCTCAGCACTACTGACATTATAGGCTAGATAGTTAATTCTTGTTAGGGTGGGAGGGAACTTTCTTGCACACCATGGGATGTTGAACAGCATCTCTGGCATCTACGGATGAGGTGCTAACACCACCTTCCTCCCCAATTTTTGACAACTGAAAATATCTGGGTTGGTGGGTGGAGGAGGGGGTTCAGGCCAATCGCCACCAGCATTGCTGATTCATGTTTTATGCAGGGCAGAAACCAACACAATATTGTAAAGCAATTACCCTCCTATCAAAAATAAAGAAATTTAAATTTAAAAAAAACATCATTGCTCTAAACAATGTATAGCTTTCCAATGAAATGAGATTTCCCCTACTCTTGTTCCTCTATCTGGCATGTTCCTCCCATATGTTTTCTTGACTCTTTCACTTTTTTTAAATCTTTGCTCAAATGTCATCTCTTCCAAGAGGCTACCTTCTACCCTGTGCTACCCTCTCTGCAACAGAACCTGTCTCCCAACCATCCTCTGCCTTATTCTTCTACTGAGTCCATTTCTTTCTCATCAGTGTTCTCGTTTGTTGCTTGGCTTACCTGCTCTAGAGCGTTAAGTCCTGTGAGGACAGAAACTCTGTCTAGTTTGTTCATGTATGTTCTTCCTGCTCCTAGTCCAGTGCCTGGCACACAGATATTTCTGGAACTAATCAATCATTCAGTGCATGACAGAACCAAGACCAATTTACCCCCCCAAAACAAAAAATATCAAAACATAAATGTAATAGCTATATGGAATTTTTCCATTTTTAGATGAAATAAAATAGCCACTGGAAACACAAATAATGGATAAACTCTCAGGGTACCAATTCTTTTGAGTTGGGCCCTCCTCTTTTTCCATGCGACTGCTGAAGCAAACTTCTTTGAACAAGTTAATCTAAGCATGTCAAAATCTATTACTTATTAGTGAGGTAATGAACAGACAGAGAATGCCAGTTTGAAAGCAAAGAGCTGGGGGAAACAGACATATGTTCTCAATGAGGGGCTCTATGAGCTCGGTTGCTAAGTGATGCCGCATGGAGTGCTCATCTTATCACAGTCCCAAATGGACCATTTCTTTCCCTAGTGGCACGAATTAATATTTAGGGCACAGGGTACTTAGGATCATCTTTCCATAACTGCTAGACATGTCAGAAATAACAGGTGTCATGCCTGAGACTAAACAATAATCCAGCTGTCTGTGGTATCACTTAGATCTATCAGGCGATAGTATCGTGTCCCCTGACGGAGGCAGTCATTACAATGGTACCAAACACTCCCAAGCGAAAATCAATCAGTGGAAACAAAGGTCCTGCTCTTCCTCCAAGCAGCTATTAGCAGATTTCTCCAGCCATCAAAGACACTGAACACACAGTCCTCAATTTGGGGCTTTTTCTCTGAGGATTCACTAAATTTTCCACTGCACACTGGGACATAACCAGCCTTTATTGAAGTGTAGTTGATTTATGTTATGAAGTCACTGTTTTGGCTCATTACTCTGAGACAAATTGAAGCTGGCACTAAAACATTGTTGAGGTTAGGTTACTAATGGTGCCTCCTCCTTTTACTAACCCAAAGCAGGTTAATTCACCTCTCTGGGCAAACTTTACTTACCTTCAAAATGGGGACAAAAATCACTCAATTTCAATGAGTACTGAAATAAAATAACTCTACACAGTAAGAACTCAACACATTTCCTAAAGATCATCGTCTTGATAACCTGTATTGTGCCTAAACTATTTTTCAGATTTTCACTGAAGATAGAGCCAAAGTTTAATAAGTTATTATTAAGAACTTAATTGCCTTGAAAGGCCAGTATTAGAACCCCAGACATTTAAAAACCCCAACTTGGGAAAAGAATATGAAAAAGAACATGTAATATATCTATAACCGAATCACCTTGCTGTGCACCAGAAACGAACACAATATTGTAAATCAACCATACTTCAATTAAATAATAAAATTCCCCCAAATAAAAATCCCAACTAGAAAAACACTGGTTTTTATTCTTCAAAATGCCCTGCCATGGATATAGTGCTGATAGCTGAACATAAAAAGGAAAATGCCATCATTATAATCAGTTTAATGTAAAGGTAGAACTAGAGATTTAATAACACATTCCCGAGACTCCTTCAACAAGAGAAATCACCGCTCCCAAGCATCACTGCTCAGACATTTCTAAGCACATTTCCCACGTGCTGCAGTGGAAAAATCAGTGCTTACGCTGCGTTTGTAACGTCACTGCCTAGCAGTGACCTTTCTCTCAAAACATGCCACAAATCTCTGCAGGCATGCTCCCTAAAGAGCCTCCTCAGAGAACACAGAACACTGCTTTGCCTGGCAGTGGGAACCCCAGAGCGCTTCCAGGTGGCGCTAGTGGTAAAGACCCCGTCTGCTAATGCAGGAGACATAAGAGATGCAGGTTCAATCCACGGGTCGAGGGGATCCTTCGGCAACACCTTCCAGTATTCTTGCCTGGGAAATTCCATGGACAGCTACAGTCCATGGGGTCGCAAAGAGTTGGACAGGACTGAAGTGACTTAGCACAAATGGGAGCCCCAGGGAACAGGCCACCCGGAAGAGCAGCTGTTGCCATTGGAGTGAGCACTGGGTCTGAAGCCATCTCATCTCCATCTCACGTTCCTTCAGTACTCCCATCACCCCTGTTCCCCTAGCAGTTTGCTTTCCACATTGGAGCAGCCCTCTGCCATCAGCTGGACCGGAACAGCACTTCACAGTGATGCAGCATCTGCTTCCGGTCCTGGCTCCATCACAGGAAATGCCAGTTCAGCTCCAGGAACATCAGCCGCTGATGGGTTAAGGGTTCACTCTTACTCTAGACACTTGCATTTTCCCTGCTCATTTTTGAAGGCTGACAAGGGAGTGGTAGACCCAAGGCACCGAAGCAAGGAAATTTTGCTTTAGAGATGATCCTGCCTAAGGAGGCAAGATTATACAACGGGGTAAAGACAGCCTTTTCAGTAAATGGTATTTGGAAAACTGGACAGCTGTATGCAAAAGAATCAGACTGAAAAAAAAAAAAAAAGAATCAGACTGAGCTACTTTCTCACAGCATAGACAAAAATGAAATCAAAATGGACCAAAGACTTCAATGCAAGGCTGTGAAACCACAGAAGTTCTAAAATAAAACATCATCAGTATACTCTATGACATGGGTGTTAGCAATATTTGAGGGAATCTGTCTCCTCAGACAAGGCAAACAACAACAAATTCACAGGTATAGTCATAGACCCAAATGGAGATGAGGGAATTAGGAGTCTTGAGTATGGGTTTTTCCACCCTAGGTAAATACACTGAAATCAACTGAAAGATTTTTAAGACAACCTGCTGTGTACTCTACATCCAGAGTTAAGGTTTTCAACTCTTAGCTACCCACTAGAATCACTTTTACAAAACTTAAAAAAAAAAAAAAAACTCTGGAGATTCTGATACAACTGGTTTAGATGTGGCCTGGGCTGGGGATCTGTCAAACCTCTCCAGGAGAGCCTCATGTTCACTCAAGGTTGAGAACGCCTTGCCCAAATCAAGATTGTTCATGACACATCAATCACCAAGCTTCTAAAATCCCCCAGGGATTCTAAGACACAGCGGGACTGAGCATGGCTACTTTACATGGGAAAACCACCAAATAACAAAAGAGCAGTCACAATATTATGGTAATTTTCTTAAAGTGTATGTCTGCATAGGGGGAGAAAAGGTTGAAACGATTGGCTCCAAAAGGAAAGATTGAAGGCAGGAGGAGAAGGGGACAACCGAGGATGAGATGGTTGGATGGCATCACCAACTTGATGGACATGAGTTTGAGTAAGCTCCAGGAGTTAGTGATGGACAGGGAAGCCTGGTGTGCTGCAGTCCATGGGGTCACAAAGAGTCAGACATGACTGAGTGGCTGAACAACAAAATGTGAAAAGAATTCATTTCGGGAGATGGGATTACAAGTCATTTTCTCTTTATGCTTTCCTTGATGCTCCAAAATTTTCCAGATAATTATTCTTGAAATCAGTGAGGAAAACATCCCAGCACAACTGTTTTCTATTCAACACCAGAATATCAAAATGGAAAAATATGGCACCATATTTTTGCCCAAAGTAATGAATCTCTAAGCATACAACCTCCTCAGGATATAAAATTAAATCCTATAAAACTGACTCACTGCTTGACACATAAGGCTGACTTCATTTGCTATCTCTGTCTTCTTTCTTAGACCCTTCAACACTATTCTGTTGATCACGCCTTTCTTCTGCAGAGATTCTCTAAAGATGATTACTTGAAGGCATCCTCAGTCACCTACTGTTAAGGGGCTTTCTGACATGACATAAATGTGCATTTCCTTGCAAAGATAGACATTTACCTCTGAAATCTAAGCATCCTCACTTCCCAGAAGGGCCCAGCTAATGCAGGGATTTTACAAATGGCATTTCCTTTATGTCCATACAACCTCCAGCTGCCTTTTCTGAAAGATAGTCTAAGCTCCAAGCTGAAAGTGGGCAGAGCTCTCAGACTGACTTCAGTACGGATTTTTTATGGTTTCATGCTAAGGAATTTTAACGAGAGAGATTGAAATCAAACCATTTTCTCCCTCTTGATTATAAAAACTACACAATAGAGCTCAAATAAATATGTAAATCAATGACTCCAGACAACACAATGTATTGGCTCCTTGGTGATTCTAGATAAGTAAGAATTTATTTAATTCTATAATGTTTTTCTTTTTATTGAAATAGAAAGCAATCCTCTTTCATCAACAGGAACTGGTCATGGAAAGCTGGATACCTTCTATTTTATACCTGCATTTAGAAAGAAGTAAACTTTGCTTTGCTCTAACTCCAGGCCTCAGAAAACATTCTACATATTGCCATACTATTAGTGGTGTGGATTTTGTTATTGTCTTGGTTCTTACTATGTAACACCAGAAACAGCTACATGAAGTTAGGCCATTTCAACGGTATGTGTTAGAGTTTAATTCAACTACTTAGCACGTGTCAGGGACTAAGCCAGTCTAAGGTTCTTAGTCTAAGAATTCCCTGAGATAGAGGAATCCAGAAGTCATTTTTAAGGAATTTATAGTGCAGGTGAGATGGATATGTTGACACATCACTAGAAACGCAAATCGTTAAATTAGAAACCCTACGAGGCCACGATATACAAACAAAACTGCTATGCAAACACACACACACACAAATGGATAAAGTAATCTAAGCCAGAGAGAAACGCAGAGCTGCAGGGACAGGGCCCGCAGCTCTGGGGCTCTCTCTAAAGGAAAAACTGGATATCCATAGTTGAGAAAGGGGGCGGGGCGAGGAGCTCAGGCAGGAAGACATCCCGCTGAGACTTAGGAGGGCAAATGATGGTTCATGGCAGAAAAGTACAAGATGCACTCAGACCTATGCGGATAGTTAGACGGAGCTGGAGGGATCTGGAACAGCCTATGGATGGTGTTCAGGAGTGAGAGGGGAGGCGGAGTGCTAATTTGTGCTTCGTGGGGAGCTGCCGAGGGTTTCTGAGCGTGAAGAGGGTGTGATCAGGACAGCTGCATGAGCAGCGCTCCAGCAGGGGTGTGAAGGCTGGGCTGGCGTGAGGAGAGGCAGGAGGACCAGGTAAGAAGCTTCTGCCACAGACGGATGTGAGGTGATGAGGCTCTGGGTCTGCAAAAAGCAATGGAGATGTCACGGACATGAAGTCAGAGATGGCCACAACCGACTCTGTGACAATTGCAGGCGGCTGCTTCACTTCTTGCTTTCTCTCACTTCCTGCTTCCCTTACTTTTCCCCTTCATTCTTGCTGCCCTGATATTGCACCCCACACAGACTGTCATACTGTCTAAGACATGCAGCTCACAGGCTATTTTCTGGGGAACCTGAGCTGAAACGAGTAGCTTTGTGACTACTATTTCTATATTACATCTACATCAGTTCAGTTCAGTTCAGTTCAGTCGCTCAGTCGTGTCCGACTCTTTGCAACCCCATGAATCGCAGCAGGCCAGGCCTCCCTGTCCATCACCAACTCCCGGAGTTTACTCAAACTCATGTCCATCGAGTCAGTGATGCCATCCAACCTACATAACAGCTTCTAAATCTCTTCTCAGTGCAAAAAAAAATTCAAGTTGATAAAATAATAAAGACTTATTGTATGGCACAAGGAACTACATTCAATATCTTATAATACCCTATATAGAATAGAATCTGAAAAAAAAACAGGTATATAGATACACATTTCTATAAATGAATTAATTTCCTGTACACCCAAAACAAACACAACTTTGTAAATCACCTATGCTGCAAAAAAAAAAAAATTCAAGTTGAAAAATTTGACCCAAAGATATACAGAAATCAGAAAAGAGGTAAAAAGATACACTCATTAGAAAAGATGTTGATGCTGGGAAAGACTGACGCCAATGGGAAAAAGGGGCGGCAGAAGATGAGATGGTTATATAGCATCACTGACTCAATGGACATGAATTTGAGCAAACTCTGGGAGATAGCAGAGGACAGAAGAGCCTGACTTCCCTGATGGCTCAGTGGGTAAAGAATCCACCTGCAATGCAGGAGACACAGGAGACATGCATTTGATCCCTGGTTCAGGAAGATCCCCTGAAGAAGGAAATGGAAATCCACTCCTGCATTCTTGCTGGGGAAATCCCATGGACAAAGGAGCCTGGCAGGCTATACTTCATGGGGTCACAGAGAGTCAGACATGACTTATGAGAAAATTACAACAATGCACAGAAATGTCTCTTTTAGGATAAAGAACACATCACATGACTTTTTACACCGTTAAAACTTAATTGGCAAGGGAAACTGAGAGGGACCTGGGATATGAGGCAGACATGATGGCCTTCAGCCTCTCCCTTAGGTTCTTAGCTGAGGACCAGCGACACAGAAGGGGTCAAGAGAAAGTGGGGAGGCACATAAATCAGGTGAGATACATCACCTTTCACCCCAAAATAACATCTTAGCCCAGAATCTTAACTCTGTACCAAATTTTATGCTGTCCTCAAATAATCCAAAAATCAATAATCAAAATTCTGCTTGGTCAGAGCAAAAGAAGCTATAGGAGATTTTAGATCTTGGGCGACCTTGTGGAAACTGAATACATCATGTACCACTCCAAACTGTTCATCCATCTTTTCTCTGATGCACACCTAATGATGCTTACATTTTAACATTAGCATATCCTAATTAATTGTCAAATACTACCAACTGTAATTCATGGAAGACCAGACAACACAGAGAAATTACTTATTCATTTGGAAAGGTCAGTCCAATTACAGTAGACAAAGGCTTGTACTATCTTCTGCTTGCAGTTAATGTCAGGACTCTGCCATTCCACTGGTTCAATAAAAATGTGTTGACCGTCCACCATGTGCCAGGCATACAAGAAATACAAAGAAAATTAATCAAAGCCTTTGACCTTGAGGAATTCACAGTCCAATGGGTGCAGAACAACATGTAAATAAAGAATCTTAATGCGTAGAGATAAAACAAAGGCATTTGTTAATTTACTGGCATATTTTCTCATTTGAGAAAGCAAGCTTTTTGTTTTGTTTTTTGTTTTTTGTTTTTTTTCCATTTATTTTTATTAGTTGGAGGCTAATTACTTTACAATATTGTAGTGGTTTTTGTCATACATTGACATGAATCAGCCATGGATTTACATGTGTTCCCCATCCCGATCCCCTCTCCCACCTCCTCTCTAATGCCTATACAGAACATGGAACTTCTTCTCCAGGAAGGCAAAATGAAGCTTAGCAATTTCAGCAATGGTTTTCTAATCCATTGCTTGCAGTACCTGTTCTACATGGTAAAAAGCTAGGATTGAGTTGCTAAAGTACACTCTGGGCCTATCACATTTCACAGAATCTGGACTGCATGCACAAACATAGCCACTTACTTTGGGTCAGCAGCAAACACTTTACGTGTATGTATCCAAATCCTTCACATACCCCCATGTTAGGTACTGATATCATTTCTATTTTACAGATGAGAAAATTGAGGTCTAAGGTGATTAAGAAATATATGCAGTGCTCGCTTCGGCAGCACATATACTAAAATTGGAACGATACAGAGAAGATTAGCATGGCCCCTGCGCAAGGATGACACGCAAATTCGTGAAGCGTTCCATATTTTTAAATTGACCTTTCATTTGAAAAAAAAAAATATATATGCAAAGTCACAGAATAAGTAGCATAGGAAACATGTGAACTCAGATTATATTATTCCAAAGCCTGTCTATTCTGCAGATTGGTTGCCCATTAGCAAATTGGTATTGATTTCTGATGAGCTAAGGAACGTGGGCCAGCATGTAAGTCAAATATATAAGAACAATGTTTAATTCATCTGATTTTTTTGGTACCAGAATTTCTTCAATAAAGTAAGCAGTGCACTGATTTACATTCTGGAGTCTGTTTCTTAGGGTTTCCCAGATGCTCAGTGGTAAACAATTCACCTGTCAAGGCAGGAGACCTGAGTTCGATCCCTGGGTCGGGAAAATCCCCTGGAGAAGGAAATGGCAACCCACTCTAGTATCTTGCTGGAGAACCCCATAGACAGAGGTGCCTGGTGGGCTATAGTCCATGGGTTCGCAAAAGAGTAAGACATGACTGAACGTGCACGCATGCCTGTTTCTTATCTTGTCATGAATCAGCATCACATGTAGCATCACGCTAAAACTACACTAACTCTTAGAAAGAGCCTTTCTTCTTTCACATCTGTGGGGGAGGAGTATTAAAGGGTACTTAGTTTGTCTTCTTTCTGACTTCCAAAGAAAAATACATTTTAGAGGAAATTGGGAGTCTTAAAATTGGCCCAAGGAATTTTTTTTTCTATGGTATCACTGGCCAGGCTTCTTGACACCGTGGGAATACTTTGCCCCTGTGATACGTCCTCCTGGCTGCCTCACGTCCATGACAACTGAGGTGACTGGGACCAGCTTTCCCTCTCTATTGGCACTTGTCAGCATCCATTCCTATATTCAGGGGCTTAATCAATTTTTTCTTTTCTCATATGAGCTTCTGCCCTCATCTAAGAAGACATATTTCTAAACATGCCTACTCTGTGATCCAGCAATTCCAAGAGAAATAAGTGTATATGTTCAAGAAAATAAGATGTACATAAGAATGTTCATAGCCTCTTGATTCACAGCAGCCCAAACTGGAAAAAACCCAATGTCCATAAGTAGAACAGTGGATATGGAAATGGTATATATATATATATGACACACATACATTGTACATATGAAAATGAAAAGTGAAAATGTTAGTCAGTCATGTCTGACTTTCTGATCCCACGGACTGTAGCCCACCAGGTTCCCCATCCATGGAATTCACCAGGCACAAATACTGGAGTGGGTTGCCATTCCCTTCTTAAGGGGATCTTCCCAACCCAGGAATCAAACCTGGGTCTCCTACATTTCAGGCAAATCCTTTACCACCTGAGACACCAGGGAAGCCCACTGTACATATATGTATTACATATATGCACACAATGGATATTGTATGTTGATATTATATATAAAATACTGGAAGTAGATTCATCTACATGTCAAACTCTGGGGTTTTATTATGGATAACAGTTCATTTTCACCTTCAGGTCTTTTTGAATTTTTCATGTATTTTCAATAATGAATATTTATTACTCATGCCATCAGAAAAACATTAAAAATACAGTCTGTAGGCTGTATGTGCATTAAAAAGTCTGTAGGTTCTAGCAATATGAAAATGCAAATGAGGTCATCAGACAAAAACAAAATTGCATCATTATTTGTGAAAGAATGTAAATCCACCAGCCAAATATCAAATGGGTGAATTAAACTACTCTGAAACCAGTGATTAGACGCTGCATGACCTCACAGTACAATATCTTCACCAGTTTGGAAACAATAAGCATCTAGCCTGGTGTCAGTAATTCTCTGTTAGAGGAACCTTGAGCTGAACTCACTCACTTGAGAACCATCTACAATCCTCCAGTTGCTATCACTTACTGTGTTTTTCCATGGAGATGAATAGCTATCACAATTCAGTTTTAAACCAAGATTATTTTCCCTGTCATTTTTACCTCAAAGTTGTCAATTAAACCAAAGGGAAATTTCACTGCTCTGAAGTTTCACAAAATAAGAGTTTCACTCATACCAGGAGTCGGAATTCTGTATTGTCAAGTTTCTTCTCTCATCACTGAATGTTCACAGACCTTAAGACAGAGATTTCTGTTCTTGGATGAATAAAATGGGAGTAGGGATACCAGAGGTAGCAACATCACTGCCAGTTTACTGTAACAACTCCAAGCTCATTTTCTCAGATGCCACAGTGTTCTGAAGCTACCAGATAAAACCAGGCCTCCCTGCTTTGTTACAAAATCCCTAAGAGGGATAGCTGTAGGCAGTTGAATTTTTTCTAGTGGGAGAAAGGTAACTATGGTAACTATTTTTATCTACTAACATTATAACTTCATGTTGGCTCAAGCTGCCTACAGCTTTATTTGTAATAGTAGGCTATTAAGGGAATTCTTAAGAATACTATTCTAGAAGCACTAGTCTCTCTGTTCTTCCTTTACCTGCTAAGTAGTCATTAGAAGAAAATTACACAGGCAAAATAACCCAGCTAGAGTTTTCAGATATTTTTGAGCATTGCTTTAGCTGTTGGTGTGTGGTTTGTTTTAATGCGACTTATTTTTTTCTTTTGCAAAACAGACTTTTCCCAGACTGTACACACACATTAAAAAAAATCACATAATATTGTGATATTTATAGTATTTTATTGTGTGCTCTATTTAAGAAAGAATACATCAGAGGTTCCCGAGCTAGCTACTAGGTTTTGTTTTTCCCTCAAAGCCTCTGAGTTTGATGCTGGGGTGATGAGTGTGGGCCTGAAACATTATAATACAAGCTACTTAGGTTGGAGACAACAGGAAGAAATGAACAAAGGCTTACTAGCTGCCCTTCCCTCACCACAGAGAATGTCTGTGGAGTTGATGTGTTTGAGTGTGCATGCACATCTGTGCATGTTTGTATGTTGGTGAGAGTGGGACACCGGTCAGAATGACTGTCAGTAAAATAGCTAGCTAGTGGGAAGCTGGTGCATAACACAAGGAGCCCAGCCTGGCCCTCGGTGATGACCTAGAGGGGTGGGATGGGAGCGGGGAGGCTCAAGAGGACAGGATATACATAATCAGGCCTGATTTCCACTGTGGTATGGCAGAAACCAACACAACATTGTAAAGTAATTATCCTCCAATTAAAACAAATCCACAATAAAAATGCTGGAGAAGGTGTGAAGAAAAGAGAACCCTCAAACACTGTTGGTGGTAATGTAAATTGGCGTACCCACTATGCAGAATAGTATGGAGGTTCCTTAACAGACTAAAAATAGAGTTAGCATATGATCCTGCAATCCTAATCCTGGGCATATATTCAGGAAAAAAACTCTCTAATTTGAAAAGATACATGCACCTCTATATTCACAGCAGCGCTATTTACAATAGCCAAGAAATGGAAGCAACCTAAATGTCCACTGTCAGATAAATGGATAGAGAAGAGGTTTTACACACACACACACACACACACACACACACAGAGGAATATTACTCAATCATAAAAAAGAATGAAATAATGCCATCTGCAACAACATGAATGGACCTGGAGATTATCATACTGAGTAAATCAGAGAAAGACAAATATCATATATTTTTACATGGAGTATTAAAACATGGTACAAATAAACTTATTTACAAAACAGAAATAGATGCACAGACACAGAAAACAAATTTGTGGTTACCAAAGGGGATAGTGATGGGAGGCAGAGATAAATTAGGAGTTCGGGGTTAACATATATAAGACACTATACATAAAACAGATACCCAACAAGGATCTACTGTACAGCCCAGGGAACTATATTCAATATCTTACAGTAACCTATAATGGAAAAGAATCTGAGAAAGTACACACACACATATAATTGAATCACTTTAATGTATACTTGAAAGTAACACAATATTGGAAACTTGCTGCTGCTGCTGCTGTTGTTGAGCTGCTCAGTCGTGTCTGACTCTGTGACCCCATGGACTGTAGCCCACCAGGCTCCTCTGTCCATGGGATTCTCAGGCAAGAACACTGGAGAGGATTGCCATGACCTTCTCCAGGGGATCTTCCCCACCAGGGATTGAACCTGAGTCTCATGCATTGGCAGGCGAATTCCTTACTGCTAAACCACCAGGGAAGCCCATTGTAAACTTATTACATTTCTATTTTAAAAAGACAGTAAATACAGTCACTTCAGGCTCTAGTGTGATTAGAAACACAAATGCAAATGTGGACTGGGCTCATCTCTAATGTGATCACAGAGATAGAGGATCAGCCAACACTTTCTGTAAAGGACCAGATGATAAATGTTGCCCATTCTCTGGGCCATAGAGTCTCTGCTACAACTACTGAACTCTATGTTGTAGTACAAAAATAACCACACATGATACACATATGAATAATGTGTGGTTGTGTTCTCATACAATTTTATTTATAAAGCCAGTAGTATTTCAGTTTTTAATAGTACTAAGAATAAGGTTTAAATTCTTTTTGTGTTCACTGTTATATTTTCTACTTGGTTGTGGCTGACTTGAAGGAAAGCTACTGATTTGCATATGCTAATCTTACATCTGGCTTACTGACTGAAATCGAATATTCTGTTAGAGTTTGAGTTGATTGAATAGGCATTTCTAGGAGGATAATGATAATAACTCCGAATCATGACAGTTTCTAATATTCATATATGTATCTTATTTATTTTTCTTGTCTAAATGCACTGTCTAGGAATACTAGAATAATGCTGAATGAACAAATGAAAATGGACAAACTTATCTTGCCCTAACTATTTTGCTTAGTTTTTTCTTTTTCTTTATAAGAAATTTATTAAAGTTTTCAACAATGCTTCTGGGTCTTTGATATAAAGCAGACAACAGGGGCCCAAATTTGCTACATGTCAGCTCTCTGGATCTAAGTCCTAATGCTAGTGGTTGCAGCTTATTAAAAATCCTTGCACTGGACCAATTGAATTAATTTGCTGAAGGCCATATAAAACTCTTTAGGTTACCATAAAATATGAGAAACTCATTTCTATATCACTCACTAGCAAGGGGTATGGGTTTGGGCTCAGATAAATCATTAGGGACCCCTGGATGATATGGAGTCAATTAACATGGCCATCCAAGTGGTCTATAGGCAGTACTTTTAATTTCATAATCACATTATACCATAGATGGGGTTACTTCTGCAAACTTCCATGCTGGTTATTAAACTAGTGTCCCCCAGCTCCAAACTTCCCTGCCATAGTCCACTCTTTGATGCTGGGACTGAGATTCTACAAAACACATTTTTCAGTTGCCAGGTAAGGTCTGTTAGGCTCTCACTAGGAGATGCAAATAGACAGTAAGGTTGTAGAAGGAAGAGGGACTTGTTTTTTTCCTGTTTCCTGTTTGCTTTCTATGGGCTTCCAGTTGGATTCTTGTTTCTATCATCATCACCCCAGTCTCACCTCTTTACCCTGGCTGTATAACTTAATAGCTGTATAACAACTATAACTTAAAATAATAAAATTTAAAAAAAACAACACAGGCACAGTCAACCTCACTGCACTCTACCACCACCCACAGACACCAGCTCCAACCAAGCAGTGTGACTTTCTCAGGGCTCCAAGTTTTAAATACATGGGCTCCTCCTCCTCCAATCTGCTAAAACATTACATTTCCAACCTCTTTTGTTTCCCCAGGGGTAAGAGCTGCTTCCTGTATTTGCAACTTCTACCGTGCCCTTTTCAGTTACCTAGTTAACAATATACCTAGTTAGCAATTCTTTATATTCAATTCTATGAAGAAAGCCAAATACTTTACAATATCACTTATACATGGAATCTAAAAGATACAACAAACCAGTGAATATAGTAAAAAAGAAGCAGATGCACAGTAATAGAAAACAAACTAGTGGTTACCAGTGGGGAGAGGGAAGGGAGGAGAGGCAAGATAGGGGTGGGGGAGTGGGAGGCACAGACTATTGGGTGTAAGATAGACTCAAGGATGTACTGTACAACATGGGGACAGAGCCAACATTTTGTAATAATTGTAAGTGGAAAGTGACCTTTAAAATTGTATACTTTAAAAAATTAATTAAAAAATAATTTTAAAAATTCTATTAAAATTGCTGGTGTGATTTCTGTCTCCTGACTGAGCACGGACTGATACTTACCTACAGAGAAAGACTTCCTCATTGATTGTGTAGACAGTGGATCCATGTCAGTTTTCATATCAAAGAACTTTTCCTGACATTGTTTTACTTTTTGAGAGCAAAAAGTTCTAGTTGAGGATCACAAGTTACCCATGATTAAGATAGATAAATATCCTTTTTAAAAAGTTAGTTTCATTTATATCACATTCTTCTCATTACTTTTAAGACTTTTCTGCCCTCTAGAAATCTGAACCTCAAATCATATTTTATGAAGTGCCTCTTTGAACAGAAATTGGAAAGCAAAACCAGGTTAGGTTGAAAGCCAATAAATATCAAACTTTTCAGAGTATGAAAATTCAAAGACTGCTTTCACCAGCGTAATTTTTTCCACCAGTGAATGTCATTTGAGGAGAAAGAAAAATGAAGATCCAGGACAGAACACATTACATTAGCGATCAAGATGGCAAAATATTGGAAGAGAGAATTTTTTTTACACTGTTGAAGTAAAAGATCTTATAGTTATATATATCATTGTCAACATATATAATAATTAATATGTTGAGCAGAATCAGCTTTGTGTGTGGAAAAAAATATTTTGCTCCCACAGTGTTGGGAGTATGGTGAAATCATTGAAAAATAACTTATTTAAGTTGGATGAGAATAAAACATCAGCACCTCGGTGGGTGTTCCCAGCATGCCTCAGGCACCAAGACACAGGATGCAATCTGAAAGTAATAAACTTATCAGTCAGAAATACTTGGCATTGAGCGCAGTCAATATTTATAATAAGTTTAGGTTCCTATAGGGGAACCGAGCACACATTTAAGTTGATGGGGGAGGGGATTTCCATCCCCCCTGTACACTGACATAAAATCTGAGCCTGCAGACCTAGAGCCTCCTAATTCTCCATGTCAAAAAGCATCGAAATTGGACGGGAGGGCCTAGAAAATTGAGCAATGTCCATCCTATCTCCCTGCAGTGAAGTAAATAACAATTTAGTTTGTTAACTGGTAGTTAATTCGATTCAACAAGCCTTCTAGAAAGAGATATAGATATTTTTGTATTTGTACAAAGCTTCTGTTTTCTATGCCTTTCTGTCCATCCATTCATCCATCCACGAGCCAAGCAATGAAGTGCAAAAAAAAAAAAAAAAACCAACAGTCTGCCCTCATCCCATTATCTCCTTCCTTATACTTAGCCTGTGGCACCAGGGATGAGGAGAGCCAATTCTGCATGCAAACACAAAAGGGTTTTGGAGCATTCTGTTCTCCACTTTATGGGAGCTTACCTGGTGGCTCAGACGGTAATGAATCTGCCTGCAATGCAGGAAGACCTGGGTTCGATTCCTGGGTCAGGAAGGTCCCCTGGAGGAGGGCATGGCAATGCACTGCAGTATTCCTGCCTGTAGAATCCCCATGGACAGAGGAGCCTGGCAGGCTACAGTCCATGGGGTGGCAAAGCGTAGGACACGACTGTGCAACTAATAAACACACATTCCCCACTTTAAGGACCACTGTTTAAAACTCAGGTGAAAGGGAAAAAAAAAGACTTGATACTCTTTCAAACTACATGAAATTCCCCTCCTTGGAATCTTTAACTCATACTTTTAAAGGTGTCTAGAATAATCTTTTTTGCCTGGCTAATGATTATTTATGTCTCAAGATTCCAACCATCTTGTGCCCCAGTAGCTCTTAGAGCACATTTCCTTATGGACCAAGGTAAGGACTTTCTCTGACTTGATTTTACATCTCTTGGGCTTATGTCAACTGTTGGCACATCATGAGCGCATAGTAAACATTTGCTGCTCTGAACAAATTCGCTGGCCAGTTGGATTTTTAAGACATACAAACATGAGAACGTCATCAGAGTTTTCTGCTCATTCTTTGCTTTACAAACCTACGTCCTCTTTTCCCAACTAGATTTAAAAGTGCTCTGGGACAGACCCTATCTAGTCATGACTTTATTCAACATTTTTCTTTCCTATTTGTCAGTGTTAATACAATGTCTTTCTAGAAACTGAGCAAAATCTGTGGGTTATAATTTTTCACTGAGACATGGTTGTAGATTTTTTTTTCTCCAATCATACCCAAAGATAAATATTTTTATTTCCCTGAAGTAAATACCTCACATTATATAATGAAATACACTGTTCCAGGCTCTCTCACCCAGTGGTCCAAGTCCTTATACATACTCATTTTTAATTTCAACAGGTTCCCAGAAATACATGCTAATGTTCCCTTCTGGGATATAGCAAAGTCTTCAAGGCAGTTTCAGACTACCACTGTGTGCATGGAACAGACTCTTTAGCATAGAAAAAGTTTGAAATAGAAATTCAATGAGCTGAGTTCAATCAACATTTTTAACTTTTATGCACACAAAGGAGTTCATAAGAACTTGTGTATTTCCTTTGGTTGCAGGTAGATTTCCTTCTACATTTCTTTCTGTCAAATTAAGTGTCACCAGCCAGTACTTTAAAAGGAAAAGAAAGGGCTGGAAACCCAGCAGCCAGAATAAACAACAAGACATGTCTCAAGGGTGAACGTGGAACCATGATAACTGCATGGCCTCCTTTAAGCTAGTTAAGGAGCCATACAGCAAGTAGGTGGCAGAGTCTCACATGAAACATTCATTGTCAGCTAGTCATCCTTAAATTCCAGGCTAACAATTTCCATCCCTGCTTATATCCCAGAGGGCAGGGACCAGGTTTGAGACAGTTCTGAATACCAATATACATAATATAAATTTTATGTATGGTAAAACTGTTTATGGACTTGGCTGTGCTATTCCTCTGCTACAGATACAAAAAATAATAAGAATGCAATCCCCAGGAAAAATAATCTGGTGATTTATACAAACATATGGGTCTTATTTTGTCTAGAAGTATAGGGCATTTTCAAACATACAGTCACAGTACAGAAAATCATATAATATACCTTGGTTCCTAGACCAATACTAGATAAGTAGAAATGTCTTACATTTTTTAAATCTTTTTTAAAAATAAAGTGTTAGAGATACAGCAGTTACCACTCCATCCTATCTTCATTCAGCCTGAAGTTGATGTGTATTCTTCTGTGTGTTTTTAACTTTTAACAACATAAGCATATGTCCATAGGAAATTACACTGTTTTCGTTTGTGGTTTAATTCATACATAAATGATATAATGATGTATAGTGCGTGACTTGCTACTTTCATTCAACATTTTGTTCTTTGGATTCATTCAGCTAATATATGCAGACTGAGTCCATGCATCTCCACTCCTGGATGATACCCATTTTCTGAATACTGCAGCTCCCCACTATTCTATTGATGAATAGAGTTAGATTATCTCCAGTGTTCCACTAAATCACCTTGTACTTGTCTTCCTATGCACACATGTGAAAGTTTCTAGAAATGGAATTGCCCACTTGATGTGTATGTTTATCTCCATCTTTATTAAGCGTTGCAAAAGTGCTTCCCAGAGTAAGCAATTCAATCCATAGTCTACCACCAATGCCTTTGACTTCCTATTTCTCTATGTTCAACTCAGGCCAGTATTTGGTGTTTTCAGATCTGAACAATACTTGCCAACCTGCAAATGGCAGAATGATATTTCATTATTATTTGAATTTTCTTTCCTCTGATCATAAATGAGGCTGAGAAACTTTACACTAGGTTTGTTAGCCAATGAGAATTTCTCCTCTCTGAATAATCTGTTCTTCCTTTGACCATTTCTCGTTTGGGTTGTTTTCCTTTTTAGTAAAACTTGCTTGTAAAACCACCTGAGCCTAGTGCTCACTTTATAAATAGTTTATAGATTATTGATTCTATCTGTTCAGTCATTATGTTTTTTTTTCTTTTGGTCAATTTCATAACTTAAATGTTTGACTAAGAAACATGAAAAAAGAAAATGAATCTTTTTGTCTAAGTCTTCATTTTGACCTTAATTTTGAATGTTATTTTAGCTAGATGTGAAATTATAGGTGACAGGTAATTTCCCTCATCATTTTGAGATATTATTCCATGTTACTAGGTCTGTATTACTGCTGCAGCAAAACCCACTGTCTGTCTTATTGTTAGTATTCTGGCTAATATGGTTTTTCTTTTTGCTTGCTTTATTCTTTGTTTTTTTGCCTACACATGTCTAGATGTAGGCATGTTTGCTTAATCCTACTCAGGACATGCTGTATTTTTAAAATTTTAGGAATTATGCCTTTAATCCATTATGAAAAATTATCAGTTATTATCCTGCAAGTACTGCCCCTCTGCCAATCTCTTAATGTCTCTTAACCCTTCTTTCATATTTTCCATCCCTTTATCTCATCACACTTCATTCTGATCAACATGCTCAGATTTACCTTCTTGGTGACTAAACCTCTCTTTTGTTGTTGTTCAGTCGCCCAGTCGTGTCCAACTCTTTCCGACTCCACAGACTACAGCACACCAGGCCTCCCTGTCCCTCACCATCTCCCAGAGTTTGCCCAAGTTCATGTTCACTGCACTGGTGATGCCATCCAGCTGTCTCATCTTCTGACACCCTCTTCTCCTTCTGCCCTCAATCTTTCCCGGCATCAGGGACTTTTCTAATGAGTTGTCTGTTCGCATCAGATGGCCAAAACAATGGAGCTTCTGCATCAGTCCTTCCAGTGAATATTCAGGGTTCATTTCCCTTAAGGTTGACTGGTTTAATCTCCTTGCTGTCCAAGGGACTTTCAGGAGTCTTCTCCAGCACCACAGTTCAAAGGCATCAGTTCTTTGGTGTTGTGCTTTTTTTTATGGTCCAGCTCTCACGACTGTACATGACCAATGGGAAGACCATAGCCTTACTATACGGAACTTTATCAGCAGAGTAATGTCTCTGTTTTTCATATAACACTGCCTAGGTTTGTCATTGCTTTCCTGCCAAGAAGCAATTCTCTTCTGATTTCATGGCTCTCTTTAGCTATGTATAATTCACAGATTAAATTGTCCAACAGTTTTAAAATTTCAATAACCTTTTTTTTATTTCTACAAATTCTACTTGACTACTTTTAAAATGTCTGTTCTTATTTCATTGTATTTTTCATGATTTTGATTGCTTTTTTATGTTTCTAATTATGCTAAACATATTTTTATGGTCTGTATAAATTGTTCCATTTTGTTTACTTTTTATTTTATACTGGAGTACTAGCTTATGATGAATGATGTCAGATTCATGAGCTCCAAAGAAGAAGATTTAGCTTCAGGACCAGGGACCAGGCTTGATCACTCAAGAGCTTTTGTGTAGCAGTTTTATTAAAGTAAGAAAATGGACAGAGAACACTTCTGACATGAGCATCAGAAGGGGGACAGGGAGTGCCCTCTTCACTAGTCTTAGAAAGGGAATTATATACTTTTTAAATTGGTTATTACAATAAATCAAAAGAATGTCTTAAGGTTCTAAAGATCTTACTAGACCCACTCCCATAATTTACATTTTAAGATGACAGGATTAGAACTAACAATTGAAAGATCTTACCAGACCCACAGAGACTGAAGCAGAACTGTGTTTGAGTGTCTCCTGAGGAGGTAACAGTCAGCAGTGGACTGATGCAGGGGTAGGGGCTCTGGGTGCAGCAGACCTGGGTGTGGCATAAACCCTCCTGGAGGAGGTCGCCATTAACCCCAATGTAGAGCCACCAGAACTTACACAGGACTGGGAAACAGACTCTTGGAGGGCACAAACAGAACCTTGTGGCTACCAGGACCCAGGAGAAAGGAGCAGGGACCCCACAAGAGGCTGATCCAGACTTGCCTGTGAGTGTCCAGGAGTCTCCAGTGAAGGCGTGGGTCAGGGGTGGCCTGCTGCAGGACTGGGGGCACTGAGTGCAGCATTGCTTGCATGGGAACTTTTGAAGAAGGTTGCAATTATCTTCATTACCTCCACCATAGTTTGGCCTCAGATCAAATAACAGAGAGGGAACACAGCACCACCCTTCAACAGAAAATTGGACTAAAGATTTACTGAGCATGGCCCCACCCATCAGAAAAAGACCCAGTTTCCCCCTCAGTCAGTCTCTCCCATAGAAAAGCTTCCATAAGCCTCTTATCCTTCTCCATCAGAGGGCAGACAGATAGAAAACCACAATCACAGAAAACTAACCAATTGAATCACATGGACCACAGCCTTGTATAACTCAATGAAACTATGAGCCATGCTGTGTAGGGCGAACCAAGATGGACGGGTCATGGTGGAGAGGTCTGACAGAATGTGGTCCACTGGAGAAGGGAATGGCAAACCACTTCAGTATTCTTGCCTTGAGAACCCTGTGAACAGTATGAAAAGGGAAAAAGACAGGACACTGAGAGATGGAACTCCCCAGGTCAGTAGGTGCCCAATATGCTACTGGAGATCAGTGGAGAAATAACTCCAGAAAGAATGTAGAGATGGAGCCAAAGTAAAAACACCACCAAATTGGGGATGTGCCTGGTGATGGAAGTAAAGTTCGATCTTGTAAAAAGCAATACTGCATAGTAACCTGGAATGTTAGGTCCATGAATTAAGGCAAATTGGAAGTGGTCAAACGAGATGGCAAGAGTGAACATCAACATTTTATTAATCAGCAAACTAAAATGGATTGGAATGGGTGAATTTAACTCAGTTGATCATCATATCTACTACTACGGCAAGAATCCCTTAGAAGAAATGGAATACCCACCAGAGCCAACAAAAGAGTCCGAAATGCAGTACTCGGATGCAGTCTCAAAAATGACAGAATGATTTCTGTTTGTTTCCATGGCAAACCATTCAATATCATGGTAATCCAAGTCTATGCCCTGACCAGTAATGCTGAAGAAGCTGAAGTTGAATGGTCCTATGAAGACCTACAAAATTTCTAAAACTAACACCAAAAAAAGATGTCCTTTTCATTATAGGGGACTGGAATGCAAAAGTAGGAAATCAAGAAACATCTGGAGTAATAGGCAAATTTGGCCTTGGAGTACAGAATGAAGCAGGGCAAAGGCTAATAGAGTTCTGCCAAGAGAATGCACTGGTGATAGAAAACACCCTCTTCCAACAACACAAGAGAAGACTCTACACATGGACATCACCAGATGGTCAACACCGAAATGAGATTGATTATATTATTTGCAGCCAAAGATGGAGAAGTTCTATACAGTCAGCAAAAAGAAGACTGGGAGCTGACTAAGGCTCAGAACATGAACTTCTTATTGACAAAATCAGACTTAAATTGAAGACAGTAGGGAAAACCACTAGCCCTTTCATGTATTACCTAAATCAAATCCCCTACGATTATACAGTAGAAGTAACAAATAGATTCAAGGGACTAGATCTGATAGAGTGCCTGAAGAACTATCGACGGAGATTCGCAACATTGTACAGGAGGCAGGGAGCAAGACCATCCCCAAGAAAAAGAAATGCAAAAAGTCAAAATGTTTCTCTGAGGAGGCCTTACAAATAGCTGTGAAAAGAAAAGAAGCCAAAAGCAAAGGAGAAAAGGAAACATATACCCATTTCAATGCAGAGTTCCAAAGAATAGCAAGGAGAGATAAGAAAGCCTTCCTTAGTGATCAGTGCAAAGAAATAGAGGAAAACAATATAATGGGAAGGACTAGAGATCTCTTCAAGAAAATTAGAGATACCAAGGGAACATTTCATGTAAAGATGGGCTCAATAAAGGACAGAAATGGTATGGACCTAACAGAAGCAGAAGATATTAAGAAGAGGTGGCAAGAATACACAGAAGAACTGTACAAAAAAGATCTTCATGACCCAGATAATCACGATGGTGTGATCACTCACCTAGAGCCAGACATCCTGGAATGCAAAGTCAAGTGGGCCTTAGAAAGCATCACTATGAACAAAGCTAGTGGAGGTGATGGAATTCCAGTTGAGCTATTTCAAATCCTAAAAGGTGATTCTGTTAAAGTGCTGTACTCAATAGACCAGCAAATTTGGAAAACTCAGCAGTGGCCTCAAGATTGGAAAAAGTCAGTTTTCATTCTAATCCCAAAGAAAGCCAATGCCAAAAAATGCTGAAGTGAAGTGGCTCAGTTGTGTCCAACTCTTTGCTACCCCATGGACTGTAGCCCACCAGACTCCTCCATCCATGACATTTTCTAGGCAAGAGTACTGGAGTGGGTTGCTATTTACTGCACAATTGCACTCATCTCACACACTAGCAAAGTAATGCTCAAAATTCTCCAAGCCAGGCTTCAACAATACATGAACTGTGAACTTCCAGATGTTCAAGCTGGGTTTAGAAAAGGCAGAGGAACCAGAGATCCAATTGCCAACATCTGCTGGATCATTGAAAAAGCAAGAGAGTTCCAGAAAAACATCTATTTCTGCTTTATTGACTATGCCAAAGCCTTTGTCTATATGGATCACAATAAACTGTGGACAATTTTGAAAGAGATGGGAATATCAGACCACCTGACCTGCCTCTTGAGAAATCCATATGCAGGTCAGGAAGAAACAGTTAGAACTGGACACGGAACAACAGACTGGTTCCAAATAGGAAAAGGAGTACATCAAGGCTGTATATTGTCACCCTGCTTATTTAACTTATATGCAGAGTACATCATGAGAAACGCTGGGCTGGAAGAAGCCCAAGCTGGAATCAAGATTGCCAGGAGAAATATCAATGACCTCAGATATGCAGATGACACCACCCTATGGCAGAAAGTGAAAGTGGATGAAAGTGATGAAAGTGAAAGAGGACAGTGAAAAGGTTGGCTTAAAACTCAACATTCAGAAAACTAAGATGATGGCATCTGATCCCATCACTTCATGGCAAGTAGATGGGGAAACAGTGGAAAGAGTGATAGACTTTATTTTGGGGGGCTCCAAAATCACTGCAGATGGTGACTGTAGGCATGAAATTAAAAGACGCTTGCTCCTTGGAAGAAAAGTTATGACCAACCTCAGTTCAGTTCAGTTCGTTCAGTTGCTCAGTTGTGTCTGACTCTTTGTGACCCCATATACCACAGCACACCAGGCCTCCCTGTCCATCACCAACTCCTGGAGTCCACCCAAACCCACGTCCATCGAGTCGGTGATACCATCCAACCATCTCATTCTCTGTCGTCCCCTTCTCCTCCTGTACTCAATCTTTCCCAGCATCAGGGTCTTTTGAAATTAGTCAGCTCTTTGCATCAGGTGGCCAAAATATTGGAGTTTCAGCTTAAACATCAGTCCTTCCCAGGACTGATCTCCTTTAGGATGGACTGGTTGGATCTCCTTGCAGTCCAAGGGACTCTCAAGAGTCTTCTCCAATACCACAGTTCAAAAGCATCAGTTCTTCAGCACTCAGTTTTCTTTATAATCCACCTCTCACATCCATACATGACTACTGGAAAAACCATAGCCTTGACTATATGGACCTTTGTTGGCAAAGTAATGTCTCTGCTTTTTAATATGCTGTCTAGGTTGGTCATATCTTTCCTTCCAAGGAGAAAGCATCTTTTAATTTCATGGCTGCAATCACCATCTGCAGTGATTTTGGTGCCCAGAAAAATAAAGTCAGCCACTGTTTCCCCGTCTATTTGCCATGAGGTGATGGGACCAGATGCCACGATCTTAGTTTTTTTTTACCAACCTAGACAGCATATTAAAAAGCAGAGACATTACTTTGCCAGCAAAGGTCCTGCTAGTCAAGGCTATGGCTTTTCCAGTAGTCATGTATGGATGTGAGAGTTGGACTATAAAGAAAGCTGAGTGCTGAAGAATTGATGCTTTTGAACTGCGGTATTGGAGAAGGCTCTTGAGATTCCCTTGGACTGCAAGAAGATTCAACCAGTCCATCCTAAAAGAAATCAATTGTGAGTATTCATTGGAAGAACGGAAGCTGAAGCTGAAACTCCAATACTTTGGCCACCCGATGTGAAGAGCTGATTCATTGGAAAAGACCCTGATGCTGGGAAAGATCGAAGGCGGGAGGAGAAGGGGACAACAGAGGATGAGATGGTTGCATCACATCACCGACTCAAGGGACATGAGATTGAGTAAACTCCAGGAGTTGGTGATGGACAAGGAGGCCTGGCGTGCTGCAATCCTGGCGTGCTGCAATCCTGGCATGGTTGCAAGAGTTGGACACACTGAGGGACTAAACTGAGCTGAATCAGACCCACTTCCATAATATACATTTTAAGATGCCAGAATTAGTCAGAAGGTTCTCAAGAAGGAGAAACATGTCCTCAAGCAGGATACATTGTTGCATTGGTACAGAGTATAATAGAAAACATATCCTTGAGCAAATTAGTTGTTTTGTTATGCAACCAGCAGCTCCAGGCTTAAAGAAAAAAACTTCTGTGCTTTTCTCCTCCTTGAGACCTCCAGACCCCTATCTCCTCCTCAAGAGCCCCAGACCCCTCTCTCCTCCTCAGAGACCCTGGACTTCTTATCAACCTGCCTAGGAATTGACTCTCAGGAGTCAGTTCAGTTCAATCACTCAGTCATGTGTGACTCTCGCGACCCCATGGACTGTAGCTCACCAGGCCTCTCTGTCCATGGGATTTTCAAGGCAAGAATACTGGAGTGTGTTGCTATTTCCTTCTCCAGGGGATCTTCCTGATCCAGGGATTGTACCCGGGTCTCCTGCATTGCAGGCAGTTATACATATACATGGATCTATTCTCTCTAAAATTCTTTTCCAGTGTAGGTTGTTATATAATACTGAGCAGTGTTCCCTCTGCCTTACAGTAGGTCTTCATTGATTATCCATTTTAAATCTCACAATGTGTACCTATAAATTGTTTTATTATTTCAAGTTCTTTGAGTTCTAAGTATTCTATTTATTAGATCTGTGGGCTCATAGTGGATATTGTCCTTAATTATTATCATTAAGTTTTAAAATTGTCAATAATATAGCAGTCAAATTCCTGGCAGGAATCAGATGGCATATCAAATAGAGTAACTGTGGGGGGTTTGATGAAAGGACTATTTCAAAAGGTAGTGAAACATGAAGCTTTTGCTATCCCAAGCCTGAGTGGCACGAGGACGAAGTGCATATCAGACTGGCAGCTGGAGGGCAGGGTTGCCTGACAGGAATATGTGCTCTCTGGTAGAGGCTGGCTGGCACAGCCAACCAACCAGTGGCCCAGTATCGATGCAGCTGTTGGAACTCCTATTAGTATCAATGCAGCTGTTGCAACTCATATCATGATCTTGCTAATCTATGGTTTTTCAATATCCTGCCATTACCTCCTACCAGCTGAATACAATGAAAAGCCAGGAACCAGATTTTTTAAATGGGCAGATGACCTGAACACACATTTTTCCAAAGCCATACAGATGGCCAATGGGCATGTGAAAAGTTGTTCAAGATCACTAATTATCAGGGACATGCAAAGCAAAACCACAATGAGCTATCACCTCACATCTGTCACAATGGCTATCATCAAAATGTCTACAGATAACCAACGTTGCAAGGCTGCAGAGAAAAGGGAACCCTCAAACACTGTTGATGGGAATGTAAACTGGGACAGCAACTGGGAAAAACAGTATAGAGGTTCCTCAAAACATTCAAAACAGAACTACCATATGGTCCACTTCATGGTAAATAGATGGGGAAACAATGGAAACAGTGACAGATTTTATTTTCTTGGGCTCCAAAATCAGTGCAGATGGTGACTGCAGCCATGAAATTAAAAGACGCTTGCTCCTTGGAAGGAAAGTTATGACCAACCTAGATAGCATATTAAAAAGCAGAGACATTACTTTGCCAACAAAGTTCCGTCTAGTCAAGGCTATGGTTTTTCCAGTGGTCATGTATGGATGTGAGAGTTGGACTATAAAGAAAGCTGAGTGCTGAAGAATTGATGTTTTTGAACTGTGGTATTGGAGAAGACTCTTGAGAGTCCCTTGGACTGCAAGGAGATCCAACCAGTCCATCTTAAAGGAAATCAGTCCTGAGTACTCATTGGAAGGGCAGATGCTGAAGCTGAAACTCCAGTACTTTGGCCACCTGGTGGGAAGAACTGACTCACTGGAAAAGACCCTGATGCTGGGAAAGATTGAAGGCGGGAGGAGAAGGGGACGACAGAGAGTGAGATGGTTGGATGGCATCACCGACTCAATGGACAAGAGTTTGAGTAAGCTCCAGGAGTTGGTGATGGACGTGGAAGCCTGGTGTGCTGCAGTCCATGGGGTCGCAAAGAGTTGGACACGACTGAGTGACTGAACTGAACTGAACCGAACCATATTGTCCAGCAACTCTACTTCAGGGTATCTGAAGAAAATAAAAACACTAATTCTAAAAGATACATGCACTCCAGTGTTCACAGCAGTACTGTTTACAATAGGCAAGACAATAAAACAACCTAAAGGTCCATCAACAGAGGAATGGATAAAAAAAGATGTGGGATGTGTGTGTATAAAACAAAATATTACTCAGTCATAAAAAAGAATGAAATGTTGCCTTCTGCAGCTACCTGGAGGACCTAGAGGATATTATGCTAAGTGAAATAAGTCACAGAGAAAAAGACAAATACTGAAATCATTTATCATTTATACATGTTATCATTTATCATTTATAAATGTTATCATTTATACATGGAATCTAAAGAATTAAACACACAAATGAGACAAGTGCTCGGGCCTGGTGCACTGGGAAGACCCAGAGCGATCGGGTGGAGAGGGAGGTGGGAGAGGGGATCGGGATGGGGAATACATGTAAATCCATGGCTGATTCATGTCAATGTATGACAAAAACCACTACAATATTGTAAAGTAATTAGCCTCCAACTAGTAAAAATAAATGAAAAAATAAAAAAAATAAATAAACACACAAATGAATGTAACAAAACAGAAACGGACTCATGGATATAAAGAAAGAAGGCGAGGGTGGGATGATCTGAGAGAACAGCATCGAAACATGTATATTATCAAGCATGAAACAGATCACCAGTCCAGGTTGGATGCATGAGACAGGTGCTCAGGGCTGGTGCACTGGGAAGACCCAGAGGGATGGGATGGGGAGGGAGGTGGGAGCGGGGATCGGGATGGGGAACACATGTAAATCCATGGCTGATTCATGTCAATGTATGGCAAAAACCACTACAATACTGTAAAGTAATTAGCCTCCAACTAATAAAAATAAATGGGAAAAAAAAAGAAAGGATTAGTGGTTACCAGCAGGGAAGGTAAATATAGAGTTAGGGGAAACAGAGGTACAAACTACTATGTATTAAATAAATAAAGTACAAGGATATATTGTACAGCACAGGGAAATACAGCCATTATTTTATAATAGCTTGAGATGGAGTATAATCTATAAAAAATATTGAATCACTATGTTGCACACCTGAAACTAATAGTATATTTTAAATCAACTATACTTCAATAAAAAAGGGAAAAGAAAAGCCAGGAAGCCCAGGAGATTCAGGGTGTAGAGGTCAGTCTGCTCGGCAGCAAACCAGAGTGAAAAAGGATGGAGCGAAGATCCTGAGGGCCGATTGGAGGACATTCAGCACAGTTGTAAGCACACGTTTAGGGCTGCCTTCTCTGTGAGAAACCCCTATTGCTTGGGGAGGGGGTGGGGAAGACATCCCCAGCCAAAAAAGTTTTTATTTGCTTCCTGATATCTTAAGTGTATAACTGGCTTAGACTCAAGTTCTATGTTAATTTCCAGCTCGAGAATTCCTGATCCAGAAGAATAGCTCAAAGTCTAAACCTAAATCTTTTGAGACACATACCCATAATTATACAATCTAAAAGAAGTCCATGTTTATTTCTACCCAAAGTCCACTCACGGTTAGAAGAGTGTTCTTGTTGTTGCTGCCTTACTATGCTAATCGATGGAACTTTTCAACTCTTGCCCTACATATGCATCACTACAAGAATCTTAGCTCTTTACGGGGATCTTGGTTTCTACTATCTGCCTTGCATAAATGGAAGACCTTTCCTCCAGTCTCTGCATCAGTGATAAAACCCAAACTCCTAGCTTATCAAGACTGAAGCCTTCCTTACCCAGCGAGCCAGTGGCTTACTGCTCTGACTATAATTGCCATCACAGAGATAAAGGGGGAAATATGGTATCAATTTAAATTATTTTCATCTGTATAAGACGTCAAGCACCACTAACATTTTATACAAATAGTGACATTGGCATGTTCATTCAATTGTATGTCAGATGGTCACATTTAGTCCATAACATGTCCCAGAGGAAGACAGGAATGTCAAAATATGGAGGGACTGACACTTTTATCCATCACTGGCACTTTGTGACATTTCAATTCCCATGCTACAGGATGTCATCAAGTTTTCTTTTACAAAGACCTTTAAACAGGAGATTCTTTATAAGGTTTTGTAACAAGATGGTATACCATTCTATTGTGCTTACTACAGAATTTTCTGGCTACCTTGTGGCAAAGTACTTAAAATAGCTATTGACGAAAAGATAAGTTACATAGGTCCAGGAATCCACTCTGTGGTTAAGAATCTGCTCTGCAATACAGAGAAGACAGGTTCCATCCCTGGCTGGAGAACTAAGATTCCACATGCTGTGGCGCCCACACGCCATAACCAGTGAGCCCACGTGTCACAACTAGAGAGTCCCTGCGCTGCAATGAAGATCTCGCATGCTGCAACTAAAATCTGACACAATCAAATAAAAAAATTTTTTTAAAAAGCTTATTTTGCTAGTTTTCTGGCAAAGGACAGAAGTTGTGCATGATGGCAAGTTGTTGTCTGTAGTTGGCTACTTAGCAGACAAACAAAACTAATGTACTATCGTGACTTTTCAAGATACATACATACTAACATTTTAGCAAAGTGTGCAAAAGTGATTTTTCAAAGAGGCATTTTACAGAGAGAGCATCTTCAAAATAAATGTTTGGAATATTTTCCAGCACTATGTAACTTCTCACCAAAAATGAGGGAATTATATCATTTATAAAAATATTATCATAAATATATACAGAAGAGCCTTGAAACTGAATATTCTACACTGAAAACTCCCTTTAAAATGCAGAGGGCTTACTGGGTTTTAAACCCACTGAAATATATTTAAATGTGAATGTCTAATAAATTCACAAGAACAACTGACTTATATCATGGAAAATGGAAATTAATAACCAAATGTCAACAGAAACTTTGGCATACATGGTGAGTGGGATTTTTTAAAATGAGAATCATGAAACAGAAGCAGTAGGCAATGAAGCTCTTCTTATAAAATGTACTGATGGATTTCTGAGCAGAAACTGGAGCCATGACCCTCTGCAATTCAAGATATAATAGATGTATTTTCATGGTCGCTACAGACATAGCTGCTAGGTCTGTGCTACGTTCAGAGATACCAGGACAAGTGAAGCCATTTCCCACCTCTTATCCAACTGTAAATAAGTCTGTTGGCACCAGCCCACACCAGGATCTTCAGTGTCTACACACCAGCCCACCTACCCGTTTGTTGAGTATGGAGGGATATCGCATACCACACAGCCTATCAACAGTGAAGACAGTGTACATCAGTAGCCCACATGGGGATCAATGGGAGGTTGAACAGAAGAAAGAAAATCCAATTGCACAGATATTCTCTCAGAACTTTTCAAATACTTTTCTCTGATGAAAAAAATATTTCATCAAGTACTTGGTTGATGACCAAGTATTATTTGGAAAATGGAAGGCCCCTATGCTTATATCTAGTACCCTGGTGGCTCAGTAAAGAATCTGCCTTCAATGCAAGAGATCCATTGTTGAGGAGATCCCCTGCAGAAGGAAGTAGCTACCCATTCCAGTATTCTTGCCTAGAGAACTCCATGGACAGAGGAGCCTGGTGAGCTAGAGTCCATGGGGTTGCAAACAGCCAGACACAACTTGGGCTTCCCAGGTGGCACAGTAGGTAAAGAAACCTCCTGCCAATGCAGGAGACACAAGGGATGTGGGTTCAATCCCTGGGTCAGGAAGATCCCCTAGACTAGGAAATGGCAACCCATTCTAGTTTTCTTGCTTAGAAAATCCCATGGACAGAGGATCCTTGTGTTCTATAGTGCATAGTGTAGGAAAGAGTCAGGCACAACTGAGCACACACAACAATATGCTTATTTATACAGGCAAAAAAAATTTTTTAATGCTCTTTTATAGCATATTGGGCTGTTTTCCAAAACCTTGACCAAGCACAATGCTAGAAATAATGAAGTCACCTCTATGAGGTGTTTCTGCTGGGAAAATGTTTGATGCTACATCCAAGGGTTGAATTTTTATTCAATTTTATCCCACAGGCTATGCTCTAATTAGCTCCCACACAAACTTCCTAGCTCTAAGTTCATTTTGCTGATTAATGATTCCAACTTTCAATTTAATTATGAAATGTGTTGATATGAGACAAAAAAACAGATGTAGAAAAAAGCCTAAAAATCCCTGGCATCAACTGTATGCTGAAATAGAGATTCCAAACCTTTAGGAAATGATGATATTTCCTAATACGGTAAGAAAGTTGGGTTTCCTAATACCCAGTCTCTCCTCCACCTTCTCCATCATTTCAAAAACTATTTTGTGACACCTATTTAACTTGAAAAGTGAATTTATTTTAGATATATTTTTAACATTTGTTGATTAGGCCTTAAAATAATCAAAGATAAATGAAGGTATGGGGGGAAAATGGCCTAAATTAAAGGACAAGTACACTTATATTGCTTTCTTGTGTCAATATAGAAGAGTACTGGGCTAACCCTATACTATACTAAATCATTCACCTACCAGTATAACTCTATACTATTTTGTTGTTTAGTTGCTAAGTCGTGTCCAACTCTTTTGTGACCCCATGGACTGTAGCCCACCAGGCTCCTCTGTCCACAGAATTCTCCAGGCAAGAATACTGGAGTGGGTTGCCATTTCCTTCTACAGGGTATCTTCCCGAGCCAGGGATCTAACCCATGTCTCCTGCATTCGCAAGCAGATTCTCATCCACCGTGCCACCAGGGAAGCCCCTAATATCATGGCCAAACTAGACTACACTAGTGTAAGTCTATACTAATATAACTTTGTATTATATGGACTCTGTACTATATGGACTCTACTAGTATAAGTCTACGAAAGTTAAAGTATAGCTGGTCAGTCGTGTCCAACTCTTTGCGACCCCATAGACTATAGCCCACCAGGCTCCTCTGTTCATGGAATTCTCCAGGCAAGAATACTGGACTGGGTTGTGATTTCCTTTGCCAGGGGATCTTCCCCACCCAGGGATCGAACCCAACCCAGGGATAGAACCTGGGCATCCCGCATTGCAGGCAGATTCTTTACCGTCTGAGCCACCAGAAAAGCCCAGTGGACTTTACTGGTATAACTCTATACTCTGTAGTATAACTCAACACTATATATGTTAGTTAATATAATGCCAGCTACTGAAACAAAAAGCATTTAGATTGTCAAGGGCATAGAAGTGAGACACTTATTTTTCACTCGGTACAGTTCAGTCAATGGCCAAAAGAAAACTTAGGGCAATGGTACAGTGATTAAGAAAATGGTTTTTATAGGGGGACATCTGGATTCAAAACCTCAACAATGTCATTTAATAACTATGTAACCTCTGGCGCATTACTTAACCATTCTGTATCACATATCATCAGAGACTAAGGAGACACAACTAAATTTGATGAGAGATTCAGGATCAGAAAAAGGACATTAGTGGGGAAACTGGAGAAAGTCACCAAAGATCTGTAGCTTGGTGAACAGTGCTCTGTCAAGGTTAATTTGCTGGTTTTTATCATTGTACTGTGGTCCTGCAAAATGTAATCATCAGGGGAAGCTAGGTAAGGGCTTTCCCTGGGAACTCTCTGGACTATTCTAGGAGCTCTTCTCTATAGTGAGGAGTTTCAAAGAGTAAGCATTTAAAAGACCTTTCTGTGTAGTGGCCTTTATCTGACCCCGGCATTATAAGTTGGTAGCAAGGCTGTGGGCACGATGTCTAACCTGTAACTGCCACTTGGTCTAGCTGCCAGTTCATTGACTACAAGGGCCGCGGTTACTCTGGCACTTCCAAGCTTGGCAGCTCTTACCCGCAAGCACAGAAAGATCTTCAGAATCTGTGAGGGAAGAGGGCAGAATGGCAGAAAATGTGCAAGGACAGAAATGATGGCTAACTCCTGTCCTCTCACAATTCCCCAAGAGAAAGAGGACACAGAGGACATCTACTTTCTTGCCCAGCAGTGATTAGAACTTGAGGGGATTGAATTTGATGCCATTAGTAACAACAGCAAAAACAAGAAAATGCCTGGATCTGCCATGGCCACACGGTGCGAAGGCAGTTCCTGGGTCACGGCGGCGGTGACCTGAGCCGGTGGGGGCCCTGGAGAGTTCTCTCTCCTTTTATGCCGCCTGCATAGCACATCCTGAACATCTGGGCTCTCGAGTGCTGCCCACGCAGCTCCAGTGTCACTGCCGTGTGCCTTTGAAGAGAGTGATGGGAAGGGCTAGGCAGAAATAATGGTTTGTCTCACAGTTTGACAGGGAGACAGATATAGTCTCTGCTGTTGTCCATGCGGCTTCTCCAAAATGTGTGGCTTTGATGTGAGGTTCATCTGGCAGTGTGGGAGAGACTCCAGGGAGGCTGGACCATATCAGCATGAAATGAATGGATGTGAAAGGTGAGTAGAGAGAGGAGAGATGCAGTTAGAATGTACAGCCAGGCTGGGACACAACTGTTTCTCTAAACCACCAAGGCTTTCCTTCCTCTTCTGACATAGGAAAATGAAGGAAGCATTTCCTGCCCAGTCTGTTTCCATTTGGGATGGCTCAGATGGTGAAGAATCCACCTGCCAATGCAGGAGACGTGGGCTCTATCCCTGGGTCAGGAAGATTCTCTGGAAAAGGGAATGGCAACCAACTCCAGTATGATTGCTTTGGAGAATTCCATGGACAGAGAAGCCTGGCAGGCTACAGTCTATGGGATCACAAAGAACTGGACACGACTGAGTGACTAACACTTTTTCACTGTTTCCATCTGGATTAAGTGATGCCTTTCGACTCCAGAAACTTCCTTGACATGGGTTCTCTGGGTCATCATTGTGCCTCAGGCTGCTAATCTAGAACATGAAGTGAAGTGAAGTCACTCAGTCGTGAATCTTTGTGACCCCATGGACTGTAGCCTACCAGGATCCTCAGTCCATGGGATTTTCCAGGCAAGAATACTGGAGTGGGTTGCCATTCCCTTCTCCAATCTAGAACATGGGGATGATGAGAAGACACAGGCCTGTTGCAAGGATGAGTGGGTTCACACCTGTGGAAAACTCAGTGCCAGTTACCTTGTAAACTCTGTCATTAGTAACTTGCTATTGACAGAGACGGGGCTTTCAAAGTGAAAAGAATATAGGCTCTGCATTCAAAATATATGGGTCTGAGCAAAAATTCCACCCCTCACTAGTCAAGTGATGCGGGGAAAAGTAACTCTCAGTGGCCTTAACTGTCAAGAAATAAGAGGTTTACATGAGGAAAATGACAGATTGCTCAAGCGGAAGCAACCATTATTTTTTATTAGCATTGTTAAATCAGTGACTGGCAAGACAGTGACGTTTTGAGTGTGGTCACCTCAGAGACCACATGTGTGCCTGCTGGAAGAGCAGATGGCCTTAGACATACCCTGAAAAGCTAGAAGTGGAAGGATCTTGCAGACCACTGGGCTTCCTTGTTATAAACAGGTTAAGCATATTGCTACTGGCCAGTCAGCCATACCCAGACTTCACTGAGATCAAGTTTCTCCCAGGTTCTGAATGAGGCTGAATCCCAGCAAACAAGAACTGGCAAGGTGGGTGAAGTCATTTGGAATAAAACTAATAGCATTTGCCCAGCTGTGTTTATTGACACAAACTAACCACTCTTATTGAGAGCTTTGCCATCTGACAGCTTTGAAGGGCACACACAAAGGAAGAGTGAAATTAGCACCCTGATACTGTGAAGTCCAGATTATAGCCTTTCTTATGTGACTTAATGCCAGGGGTTAGCAAACGATAGCTCTGCAGGCCAAATCTGGTCCACCTTCTAGTTTGGGGAATAAAGACCTATTGGAACATTAGCAGCATGCTCACTCATTTGCACACTGCTTCCGGCTGACTTCATGCTACAACAGGGTTGTTGAGTAGTTGCAACGGAAACTGTATGGCCTGTACAGTCTGAGATAGTCACTAGCTGACATTTTTGTAGGAAAAGTTTGCTGATCCCTGGCCTTTGCGGTCTCAGTCCACAAACTAACGTATTAGACAATTGCACTAAACATACCATTTGCTCAAATGAGTGCCATTTCAAAAATGTGGACACCAAGCTTAGAGAATTGAGCATAGAAATCATGATTCCCAATGGTTCTTAAAGATGAGTACCACTTGGCCAATTTTTTTCTAACTTCGGCATGATAAAAAGAAACTGTGAAACAGCTCAAATATTCCTGTCCATTTGAACATCCCCAAAATGTAATAAAAATAAATAGTTGCGAAGTATTTCATACTCCTTGCAAAAAAGATACTATAAAGAAGCACAGAGAAATAGGTCAACAGGCCACGTGTCATGTGCTTCAAAGTAAAGTGTCAAATGCCACTGAAGTTATTCTCTCATAATTCTATTTCTGAACATCAAAAGACAGTGGAAATTCACCAGCTTAATGGGATGGTGTAGATGCCTGGAAACCATCATGTCAGAGAAACCGGGGAGATGTTACTTTGATGATTAGCATCCTCCTCCTCACATTTACACAGAAATTTTCATAAATAAATGACTACAATCCTCAATGTTATCTACTAAAAAGATAAGCTAAATAAAACAACGTACTCTCTGAAAGTATTCTAAAACTCGAGCGAAACCGTCAGTCTTTCTCAGACCAGCAGTTAGGTGCTCCACTTTGAATTTGAAGAAACAGAAACACATTTTTAAGTCTGTACCATTATGAAAGCAATGGTCATTTCCTATCCTGATCAGGTCAGATCTTCCTGATTTGCATGACCCGTAGCAAAGGTCCTGCTTGCCACTTAGATTTGAAAATGCTACATGTTCTCCCCCAAATTTCTCATTCATATATTTCTCAGTAATCCTGGGGTAATCAGGGTTTGATCCCCAGTGAGGGAGCTAGATCCCATATGCCACAATAAAGAGTTCACATGCCACAACTAAGACCCGGCCCAGCCAAATAAATAAATACACATGTATTTTTAAAATCCACGGCTGATTCATGTCAATGTATGGCAAAAACCACTACAAGATTGTAACTACAAGATTGTAAAGTAATTAGCCTCCAATGAATAAAAATAAATGGAAAAAAAAAGAATTAACAAGGCTTAGAGATCACTGACACAGAATACAAATCTCTAATCATTAAAGTATCTGTTCTCTATTTAAAAAAAATAAAAATAAAATAAAATCCAGCTCTTACTCCTGGATTTCCTCTCACTGAACAACATCTCCAGAGTCATGCTAAATTTCTTCTTACTCACTCCTCACTCTTTGAGGCTCTGAGGCTGAAGTTCCATCAACTGGTATTTCTCTTGGAATTTCATACGCATCTCTCCCTCTCTACTACCACAGCCTCATCTGAGGTTCATGATCTTCTCTGTCTCAGACCCACTGACCATCTCACAAATGGTCTCCACACCCCTGGTATGCCTCTCTTCAACTTCTCTGTCTTGTTTAGCTTCCTCAGAAGCACATCCAGAGACAAGGATTGAAGGGCAAGCAGCTTGTTTGGGATGTGAACGCAGGAAACATCAGTAGGGCAGTAGTTTTAACCCACAGGGAGTGACAATTTAGTTCCCCAGGGATATTTGTCCAAAGATGGGGATATTTATGGTTGTTACAGTTTTGGGGAGAGGTGGGTCAATGAACTCTAGTGGATAGAAATCAGGGATGTTGCTAAGTATTCATCAAGGTACAGGATACTCCCCGCCCCCCGACCCCCGACACACACACAACAAAAATAGCAAAGTATTAGTCAGCTCTAAATGCCAATAATGGCCACAGTGAGAAACCTTGCAGTAGAGAAGTATAAAAGTGACACGGGGAAGAGAAAGAAGCCAAGTAAAGGTACATTATCAAGCTAGGTGGCACTGGGGGCAACCATAGCTTAGTTCTGCTACTTTAGGAGACAGAATAGACCACATACCTCAGAGTTACCCCACTCAAGGGCTGTGGGAACTAGAGTGTTTAAACAACATCCTCTGTAAGTCGGCAGAGGTTGCTACCACAGTGGAGCTATGATTTGTCTAATTACCCCGTACTTCTAGTGTGCTGTACACAGGAGCAGACAAAGAATAGGGTTCCACCATGCAGGGAAGACCACCAGGCAGTTGGGGGGATGTCTACAATGGCAAATTCCAAAGTATATGGGAGGAACAGCATCTGCTAAACATCCTTCACACATATGCCAGGGGGATGACTCTAGAGCTTAATCAGATCATTCTTTCATTGGTTTTCCAACATTTTTAAGACAAAAGCCATGTTTCATAAGATGGTATATGAGACACTTCATGATTGAATCCCCTCCATCCCATTGGCCCTGAATCCTCTGTATCAAACAGAATTGGATTGTCTAACTCTGGGATTCACGTTGGACTTGGCTCTAGAACATTGATTCTCAACTTGGATGCACGTTGGAATTAGTGGGCCTTAAAGAAATACTTCTCCTGGGGCCCTACTCCTAGAGATTCTGATGCAACTGACCTGGGGAATGACCTGAACATTGGCATCCTTTACAGCTCCTCTGATAATTCCAAAGTGCAGCCAAGGGTGAGAAACAACATACTAGAATGCTATTTTCTGCAGACAGGACTGTCTTACTCATCATTGTTTTCTCCCCCATGACCTTCCACAGAGTGAATTCCATAACAGATGCACAATCGATGCCTGTTGAATTAATACAATAGAGTCAGAGAGACAAGGCTCATGTGAAGAGGGGCAAAGCTCAGAATCAACACTGGTTGAATGGCTCCTATGATGATGAGCACTTTACTTGTGTTAGTACTTTTATTAATTGCAGCAGACTTGTGTCAGATACGTGTTATTCTGATTTATTTTTTTCAGAGGGGAAAATTGGTATTCAGAAAAGTTAACTTGACTCATTCAAGATCCAAGAGCAGAGCCTTGACTCAACCACTGACTGCCCTGGCTCCAAAGACCAGGTAGTTTTCAGTACACAACCCTGTCTCAAATAGGAAACAGGAAGTGGGAATCCTTTGAGTATGAGTCCTTCCCTATTACAAAGATCTGAAAGGGGTTCCAAGGAGACTCCTGGAAAGAGCAGAAGACCTTCATGGTTCTGCTACCACATGGCACTCTGACTTACACCCTATATATTTGAAGGTCGAGATTATACATTGAGGACCAGTGCCACGGTAGGCAATGGGAAATCAGAAACCATGGTCTCCAACAGGAGCCAACTCAGCATTACTGAGGTATGACCACAGGATCTTCATCAGTGAAACCCAAGTCTTTGTGTGCAATTGCTTTCTTGTGGTTTGGGCCATGGTGAATGCCTGGTTGACCCAGTAAGCAAGTGGAAGTCTCTCAGTCATGTCTGACTCTTTGTGACCCCATGGACTGTAGCCTGCCAGGTTCCTTGTCCATGGAATTTTCCAGGCAAGAATACTGGAGTGGGTTGCCATTCCCTTCTCCAGGATATCTTTCCAACCCAGGGATTGAACCCAGATCTCCTGCATTGCAGGCATATTCTTTACCATCTGAGCCACCAAGAAGTCCCAGTAAGCAAGAGGGAATGCAAATAACTCTATAGCTTCAACCCTGTGAATGAGAAATAATACAAGTAAATGCATCACAACCAGAAATAAGTTTTCAATGACCGACAGGTAGGCTGAGAGAATGCCTAAATGAACAGGTGCTATTTCCATTTTGGAACATCAACAGTTTAAAACATAAAAACACAACGGAGACTGTTATGCCTTGGCCTCTTCCCATTCTAGAAAAGATGGCAAGGGAAAAAGTCTACATCCATACAATCCATCTACAGGAGGTTTCTATCAGTCTTGGCATTAACTTTTCCCCCATCACATCCCAGAAGAATTCATATTTATGGACAAGGCTTGAGGAGCGTGGTGCAAGTCAAAAATATAAACTCTAAGTATACTCACTGGGTTATAAACTTCCCAGCCATTGTTCAATACATTTTGTGAGGAAGGCAAATGATGAGAGCATGCTGCCTTTGGGTTCAGAGACTGAAAAATATTGTGATGTACAAATGCTCACACTTTGAACAACATAAACACAGCCTGGCTATTAAGTTTAATACTAGAAAGCACTGCTGTACCTTTAAACACAGAGATTTCTCCCCGTTCACACTGCTTAGCTTTTCTTTCTACAAAGTCAGGGAAACAAAGACTTGACAACTTTGACAGGGACTCAGAAATGCTACATTCTGTCTCTAAATTTCTATGTCTCTTGACTTGCTGACAACCTTTTGATGATGTGTGAAATATCAAATATGAAATGCATGGCGGATTTCACAAATGCAGGGATGCTCTCAAGTTAGCCCACGTTCGGGGGGAATCTATCTGTCTGAAAGCTGCAAGGGCAACTGGATTTGTATGTGTAATTTGATAATGTTGTGTTTCAGAAAGAGACACATATAAAGCTTTGTGTCATGACACTGTCCTCTCAATGAAATGAGAAATACAGTGCTAAAAAATCAGAATATAAAAAAGAATGTGTGTGTGTGTGTATATATACACATGGAGAACTAAATCACATCCTGTACAGAAGAAATTAACACAGCATTGTAAATGAACCATACTTCAATTAAAAAAAAACATTAACAACACAGCTGAGGAAATGTTAACATTCAGGTCAATGCATAACCATGTGTCCAAATTCAGCATTAATTTGTCCATCACAAAATCCTCACGTTTAAGGTTAACTGCCCTTGCTTGCTGGCCCACTGTGTCTCCTGAAATACAAAGGATTCAGGCACAGTAATCAGTATGTGTCAGGTTCTCTGATCAGGCTTTCAGTGAAGACCAAACTCTACCCATGTCTCTAGTTATGTCTATTTATGGTGCCAAAATCCAAAGACAAAAATGCTGTAAACAAGCTGTTGAGTCTCTCCCAGCAAAAACGGAACACAGAGGACATTTATTATAATAGATACGAATAAATCACTCTTCCAACTGTCTCAGGTAGGCAAGCCAAAAAACGCTTCACTATCCAGTACTAAAATATGTTAGGAGGGATTTTTTTTTCTCATTTTCCCAATCTGTATTTTCCATTTACTCTTTCACTGAAAGAAAATATATGTGGGAGGTAAGAATAGCAATCAGTCATAAAGTTTAAAGGAATACTTATGTCAGAAAACTCTTGGCATTAGACTCCTTAGTAGAGTTTAGAGCCAAATTTTTGAAAATTAAATTTTGTAAGGAAAATGTGAGCATGAATATAATAACCATTCTGTTCATCCATGACACTGTTTAAATCGAAAAACGGATGTTTCCAGCCAGACAGATTTTAGAGGAAGGAAAACAAAAGACTCCAGGTTGGTCATTTGGAACACAAAATTGGTAAGAGAAGGAAAATTGGGAGTCAGAGTAGTATTTAGAAAAAGAGGTTGGGAAGAAAGGTAAGATGCACCATGGATGTAATTCTCTGACCTGAGATTTCTGTGGTGAGGACCGGGCTCCCCTTTCCCAAGACCCACATCATCTCACTCCTTTCTTCCCCTCCAACTCTTGTTCTCCTTCTTATCTGGTAACTCTTTATCCAATCTCCCTGGCAGGAAGCCTAGCTCTGTCTTATCACAGTTGATGAGTCCCCTCAGGACCTAAGCTTATGAAACTCATCTTTCTTCCTGTCCCCTCACCCCTCGTTGTGACACCCCTTTTAACAGAACACAGCTGCTCAAAGGATCAAGATTGCCAAAGAAGATAAGGAACAGACATGAAAAGGAAGGGATAAGCTGGAGGCCGGGAGCACAGTGGCCTCTGTTCACTCCCATCCACGAGGACAACTGCCCACAGTGTCATCCAGGCCCCACGTGAAATCTGTGAGACACACTGGTCTCTCTCCAGGTCTGCACTTGGTAGTGAGGAAGTTTCCCTTGGAAAGTTTTACTGATGGCTTTATTTCTTTGTTGGCTTTTTACTGGGGTATAACAGCACCCCCTGATGGCTCAGACAGTAAAGAGTCTGCCTGCAATGCAGGAGACCCAGGTTCGATTCCTGGGTCGGGAAGATCCCCTGGAGAAGGAAATGGCAACCCACCCACTCCAGTATTCTTGAGAATCCCATGGACAGAGGAGCCTGGTGGGCTACAGTCCATGGGGTCACAAAGAGTTGGACACGACTGAGCGAGTAATACTTAACAGTACACATGGGTCTTCCCAGGTGGCTCAGTGGTAAAGAAACTGTCTGCCAATGCAGGAGACTCAGGAATCTTGGGTTTGATCCTTGGGTTGGGAAGATCCCCTGGAGAAGGGAATGGGAACCCACTCCAATATTCCTGCCTGGAGAATCCCATGGACGGAGGAGCCAGACGGGCTACAGTCCATGGGGTCATAGAGTCACACACAACTGAGCAACTGAGCATGCTTGCCCACAGCAGTACAAAAACACTAGTTGTATAAAGTGTACAAAAATGTTTCCTTCAAAGGTATTTACCGATGTATACACCATGTGACCACAACCCAGAACAAGATCTAGAACACCTCCAGTGCCCCACGAGGCTCCTTCATGACCCTTCAAAAATACACCCTTCATTCCTCACACCCCAGAGCAGGAACCACTATTCTGACTGCCATCATCATAGCTTATTCCAACCTCATCTTGAACATCATGTACAGCTTGCACCCCTCTGTCTGGCTTCTTTCTTTCACCATAACACATGGGAGAGTTATCCATGTAGCCGCATATACCAGCAGTTCTTCTTTTTCCATTGCTGTGGAGCTTTCTATTCTATGAGCACAGCAAAATTTATTTTCCATTTCTACTCCTGATGGACATTTGTGTCATTTTCAAGTTGGTGCTATTATAAATGAAGCTGCCGCGAACTTTCTTGACCATGGTATTTTATGGGTTTTGTTTTGTTGATCGGCAGAAACAGTCATTTCTCTCAGGGATATACCTGGGGGCGTAAAATTGCTGGATCATAGGATTGGCATTTGTTTACAGTTAGTAGACACCACAGGGCTCCCTTTTGAGAAGTTCAGATACCCTTTGTAGCAAAAGGTTAAATCTCTTCACAAACCCTGGGTCAACAGGCTTCATAACGCTTCTGCTAACAGTAAAGACTTAGTTACAGAGAAACCTATTGAATAGAAGCCAGGCAAAAGTGTCATGTTTCTTCCAGAAACTAAGTCCTGCTTATTGGCCACCAATAGCACAAATCTACAGATTTATCCCCAAGGAGAAAAATTAGAATCTTAAGCATTGGTGATTTTATTCTCCCCAAGTTGCAATCTAATTATGCAGTATACCAAGCCTGTAAACAAGCTTCAGCTACTTGCCAGTTCACCAAGACATTTAATTAGCTGTTTCTGTTCTCATTGCCCTAGTCCCTCTGGAGATACAGAGGTAATAAAATAAATGAATTAAACATTTTTTAATATTAACTTGGCAAAATGTGTCATTCGGTCTGTAATTAAGTCAATGGTTATATCTGAGACAGGCTAGCTTATACATATTTAAATTCTCCCCCCAATCAATTGTGTTGTTGCAGTATGGAGTACGGAGTTTTCACACGGTGGACACTGGTCTCATGATTACTTACTTGTTTTTGGTTTCTGTAATTCTATGTGGGATTGTAGCAGGAAGGAAGAAAAGACAAAAGGAAGAATGGTAAAGAAGAGAAAGAAAGGGTAAGATAAATGGAGGAAGAAATGAAGGAAGTGTTTATCAGGTAGCAATTTTACACTCACATTCCAATCCAGGTGGCCTCCAACCCCACCCTTCACTGCATCGGTGTCATGACCCACACATGATCACAAAGATTGAAAAGACTGAGTTTGCCATTGCAAGTATCCCCTATCTTTCAAAAGTTCCCATTATGGCCACTTTCTTTTTACAAAAGACCTACGCTAGCACCTGTTTTTGTCACCTAAAGAAATCCAAAGAGGAGTCTCGCTTTTAGGAGAAAAGGCAAAAAGTGAAAAGCGCTCAGTGCTTGTTTTACAAGGAGCAGGTTACAAAGGCAGCAAGCATCCCCAGTGGTGAGAGTGTCACCACCCGCCAAGCTTCTTCTCAGGACCTGCTCTCAGCATCTCAGCAGCCAGCCGCCATGCTTTCACCCGGCTCTGTGAGCACCTGGGCTTTACCTCAATTTATCTGGTGCATCCCTTAGTAAGATGTGTCCGAAGGTCATTGCTTCCTGAAAGTTTTCATAGGAACACTTTACTTTCAAATAGCAGGGGAAACCTGCAATCTACCTTGTTCTCAGGAATCTCAATGGCTTTTGACATATTGTGAGCAGAATCACCTTCCCATGAATTCTAAAAATATTGCTAGATGGATGTTATCTCAAAATACAGAAGACAGACATCAATAGATCAGACAAATACTCCAATGACTTAAATCCTACCTATCCACCCAGGGGAAAGTAAAGAAATGTTTCTATGTAGCCATGGTGTTGATTTTTGCTGGCTTATACTATTCGGTATGTGCAGAAAAATAGGAAGCTGACAGAGATAAGAGCTGCAAATCATGTAATAAAAAGTGATGTTCTAGAAGCTGTGTCAATTTCATAAGCCAAACAACAGGAAATACTATAAGCCAGGTGATTATTAGAGTGGGTTTGCTTAAGGTGGAATACAAGAAAAAATATGTCAAATCATAGGGCTCAGAAAGACTTTAGACATCACCAGAGATGAGAAAATTCTTGACTGAAAGGTGAAATAACTTGCCTAAAAGAACAGGAAGAAGAAAATTAATAAGAATTGAGTGGCTAGGGACTTCCCTCGTAGTCCAGTGGCTAAAGCTTTGCACTCCCAACACAGGCAGCCCAGGTCTGATACCTGGACAAGGAACTAGATCCCAGATGCCACAATTAAGAGTTCTCATGCCACCTGGGTGGAGAGGGAGGTGGGAGGGGGGATCGGGATGGGGAACACATGTAAATCCATGGCTGATTCATGTCAATGTATGACAAAAATCACTACAATATTGTAAAGTAATTAGCCTCCAACTAATAAAAATAAATGGAAAATATATTTTAAAAAAAAGAGTTCTCATGCCACAACTAAAAGATTCCACATGTTGCAACTAATACCCAGCTCAGCCAAAGACATAAATACTTTTTAAAAAAGGAATTAAGAGGCTATAATAGCCATTATATATCACACATAATACATGCTAACTATGTCCACATATATGTGCTTGTGCGTAGGTGGGTGTGTGTGTCCTGCTCTACAGATATGATTATTCCCAGCTTGCAAGCTAGGAAACAGTTAACAGCAGTTACCTCTGCGAATGGGCGGCAGGAGTGGGATGTGTAATATCAATTTTTACTTAATAAATCTATTTATCTCAAATTAGTTTTTAAAGATATTGCTTGAGGACAGTAATAATGTATTATTTTTAACTTAAAAGAGTCTGAAAGAAAGATAAAAATTCCAGCTCCATAAAAGATCATTAAATCTGACTATTAAAAAACTTCTGCATGGGAAAATCACCAACAAAAGACAATTTTGTTGAGAATTTTTGCATCTATACACAGAGATACTGGCCTGTAATTTTCTTGGTTTGTAGTATCTTTGTCTGGCATTGGTATCGGGGTAACTGTGGCCTCATAGAATGAATCTGGGAGTGTTCCTTCCTCTTCAATTTTTTTTTTTTTTTGGAATAGTTTGAGAAGGATGGGCCTCCCTTGTGGCTCAGCTGGTAAGAATCCGCCTGCAATGTGGGAGACCTGGGTTCGATCCCTGGGTTGGGAAGATCCCCTGGAGAAGGGAAATGCTACCCACTCCAGTATTCTGGCCTGGAGAATTCCATGGACTGTATAGTCCATGGGGTTGCAAAGAGTTGGATACGACTGAGCCACTTGCACTGCACTTGAGAAGGATAGGTATGAGTTCTTATTTATATGTTTGGTAGAATTCCCCTGTGAAGCAATCTGCTCCTGGACTTTTGTTTGCTGAGAGTTTTGTTTTTTTTAATTACAAATTCAATTTCACTACTAGTGATCAGACTGTGCAGGTTGTCTATTTCTGACTCAGTCCTAAAAGGTTGCATATTCTAGAAATGTATCCATTTCTTCTAGGTTGACCAATGTGCTGGCATATAACTGTTTGTAGTGTTCCCATGATTCTTTTTGCATCTCTGCGAAATTGGTTGTTATTTCTCCTCTTTCATTTCTTATTATGTTTATTTGGGCCCTCTCTCTTTTCTTCTTGATGAGCTTGGCAAGAGGTTTATCAATTTTGTTTATCCTAAAAACTAAACAAAACAGCTCCTGCTTTCACTGAACTATTTTCCCCTATTTTGGGGGGCTCTCTGTATTATATTTATTTCCTCTCTGATCTTTGTTACTTCCTTCCTTTTGCTGACTTTGGACTTTGTTCTTTTTCTAATTCCTTTAGATGGTAGCTTAGATTGTTTGAGATTTTTCTTGGTTCTTGAGGAAGGCCTGTATTGCCATAAATTCCCTCTTATAACTGCTTTAGCTGCATCCCATAGACTTTGGAAAGCTGTGCTTCCATTTTTACTTTCCTTGATGTAGTTTCAGAGTTCCTCTTGATTTCTTCATTGACTTAGTGGTTTTTTAATAGCATGTTGTTTAGCCTCCACATGTTTGTGCTTTTCTCATTTTTATTCCTGTAATTGATTTCTAGTTTCATATCAGTGTGGTCAGGAAAAATGCTTGATACAATTTCTGTCCTCTTAAATATCTTCAGACTTGTTCTGTGGCCTAGTGCATGACCTATCCTGGAGAACATTTCAGGTGCACTTAAAAAGAATGTGAATCCAGCTGTATTTGCATGGACTGTCCTATAGATATCTATTAAGTCTAAATGGTGGTGTGTTAAAAGTCTCCAACTATTATTGTATTGATATTATTGCTAACATGGTCAATATTTTAATGCAATATTTTAAAAATCAAAATAAATGCCAAAAAGTTCATGATGAAAAAATATCAAAATTTTAAATAAAGAGAGGCTGTTGTTTCATGACCTGTAATATTGGGCAATATTGTTTCTATAGCCTTGGAAGATAGAGATAGTGTCTCCCTCTAGAACAGGTGGCAAGCTTGCTTGCTGTCCAATATCATAAAGACAATGTCTACATCTGCATTTCTCTAAAGAAGATATACAGATGGCTAAAAAGCACATGAAAAGGTGCTCAACATCAGTCATTATTAGAGAAATGCAAACCAAAACTACAATGAGATAGCACCTCACATCGGTCAGAGTGGCCATCATCAAAAAGTCTACAAACAATAATGCTGGAGAGGGTGTGGAGAAAAGGGAACACTCTTGCACTGTTGGTGGGAATGTAAACTGATACAGCTACTATGGAAGATGGTATGGAGATTCCTTAAGAAGCTAAGAATAAAATCACCATATGACCCAGCAATCCCACTCCTAGCCATATACACTGAGAAAACCTAAACTGAAAAAGACACAAGTACCCCAATGTTCATTGCAGCACTATTTACAGTAGCTAGAACACAGAAGTAACCTAGATGTCCATCATCAGACGAATGGATAAAGAAGCTGTGGTGCATATACACAATGGAATATTACTCAGCCATAAGGAGGAACACATATGAGTCAGTTCTAATGAGGTGGACAAATCTAGAGCCTATTATACAGAGTGAAGTAAGTCAGAAAGAGGAATATAAATATCATATACTGACACATATATATGGAATCTAAAAAGATGACACTGATGAATTTATTTTCAGGGCAGCAATGGGAAAACAGACATAGAGAACAGACCTATGGACATGGGGGGAGGGGAGGCGGGAGAGGGAGAGATGTATGGAGAGAGTAACATGGAAGTTTACAACACCGTATGTAAAATAGATACCCAGTGGGCATTTGCTGTGAGACTCAGGGGACGCAAACAGGGGCTCTGCGACCATCTAGAGGGAGGGATGGGAGGAGATGGGAGGGAGGCGTGGGAGGGAGGGGACATGGCTGTACCTGTGGCTGGTTCTTGTTGATGTATGACAGAAAACCACAGAAATCTGTAAAGGAATTATCCTTCAATTAAAAAATTTTAAAAAAAGATAATGTCTACATCTGGAGCAAAGTTCAGGCAGGTTTCCTTGTAGCCCATTATACAAGCTATTTTCAATTCCTAAGATTGCAGTTCTTTAGCCGTGACACAAACCTACTTTGTGTGAAGCATCCACCTGGGGCACAACATGTCGCCTTTGTGGGACTTGGCAGGCAAGGGAAAGTGGCACAAACATGAACCTCATGCTTCCTGTTGTGCTGTGAGTAATAAAGATATTTGTCTCTGATTCGGGTATTCCATGTCTTCTGATTGTATCCAGGAAATCCACACTAACTGTTGGTTGCTAGTTGGGCAAAAATTATAGACTCTGCAGTTCATGACAAGAAGAATGTTTCTTTTCTCCCATTTCAGGAAAAAGGAATAGTTCAAGTAGACATCTGGGGTTCCAAGAGAAGCAAAAGCCTGTAGTAACTTCAAAGATAGAGTACACAAAGAGAAATAGCTAAAGACAGAGAAGGGGATTGAGGCCGGAGCTTAAAGAGTCTTATGTGCCATGCAAATGATTTGAACTTTGGTCCATGGGCTTCATGCAGCCAATAGAATGTTTTAAGCCAAAATACAACAGTTTCACATTTGTTTATTATAAAGATCACTCAGTGGCAAAGTGAGGTGTTGACAAAAGTTAGGAGGAACCATTAGGAAGCTGCTGAAATAGTAATAAAAATAATAATAATTAAAAATGCAAACATGTATTAGTCCCTAAGTGCCAGACACTGTGCAGGATTCCCAGCTATTATTATATTCTTTATTCCGGTTAGAAATTATTATCTAGATTTTATACATGAGGGAAATGAAATGTACAAAAGTAAATTAACTTGTTCAAGTAAATGGCAGAAACTAGATTGAGACTTGAGCTATCTGACTCCTGACTGTAAGTTCTTAAACACAATCTGAATAGGGGTTTAATTAAATATACTCATCTACTGACATTTAAATTCTTATGTTGTGATCTTCTGTCCAATATGGACAGAATATCTTTATATCCCATTGAATGTTTATGTCTGCCTACATTTACCCTGTAAGTTCTAGCTGTCTTTGGCCCACGCTACCTTTCAAGTAAATTTTGCCATAGTTATTTTACCTCCTTCAAAAACATTACCTTGTTGTCGAACAGGTTAAATTCCCCATAGTTTGATTCTTGTCCACATCGAACCAAATTCCCAAGATCTATTTTTATAACTTTGTTGGCCTTCCTAGTGTGGGAAAACTTTCTAATTGGGTATCAGTGTAAAATTTAATGAGCCTGCTGTTTATTCTCTCTTCCATGCCATTAATGAAGACTTAAAATTTCCTCTTTCTGTGCCATCAGGTGTTACAAACTAATGCAATCTTCAGAATGCTAGGAGATTCTATTTTTATTGAGAAATGTAAGTATAAAATGCTAATTAGGCATGCCTATAAAAGATTACCAAACCTAATACATATTGATTGCTTCACATGGATTGTTCTATTAATAAGTGATATCAATCATCCTTACATAATCTGAAATTCCTAGCATAATATAAATGTGAAATGATTTACAATTCATTTCATTTCTGTCAACTCACTCTGATTTATTACTGTTATTATTACTTTTAATACAAAAGGAAATTTCCATGATAGAGAACAACATACTATAATAAGAAACAAAATGATGAGGAAGGAAAATTAGGTGAAGCTACTCAAATCTTCATGGAAGAAAATATCAAACTATTTTATAAATACATAACTTCATTTTCTACTTAATGGTTAGGACTATAAACTATTCATTTATTTGAGAAATTGGACTATTTGATGTTGGTAGATATTTACTCTTCTTTTGTAACGGCTTTATTTAGATTCAACTCACATGCCATACAATTCACTCCCTTAAATCCTACACCTTTTAATTACCTCTTGATCCCCACATCTCCTTCAGACCTAGCTAATCACTAACTACTTTCTGCCTCTGTGACTTTCTTCTATGACTGGCTTCTTTCACTTAGCATAGTATTTTCAAGGTTCATCCATGTTGTAGCATGTATCCCTATTTCATTTCTTTTTTGTAGCCAAATAATATTCCATTGTATGATATGCAATATTTTGTTTATTCATTCATCAGTTGACAGACATTTGGATATTTTTCACTTCTTGGCTATCATGACTAATAGTACTATGAACAATTGTGGACAAATTTTCATGTAGATGTGTTTTCATTTTTTTTTGGATGTAAACATATATAGGAATGGGACAGTTGAGTTAAATGACAAATCTATATTTAACTTTTTTAATGAACACTATATTGTTTTCCATAGAGGCTGCACCATTTTACATTCCCACCAGCAGTATATAAAAAGGTTCCAATCTTTCCACATCTGTGCCAACAGTTGATTTTTTTTATCATACACATCCTAGTAGGTATGAAGTGGTATCTAATTGTGGTTTGATTTCCATTTTTCTAATGATTACTGATCTTGAGCTTTTTTTCATGTTGTTGGCCAATTGTATACCTTCTTTGGAGTAATGTCTATTTAGATCCATATGCCCATGTTTAACTGGGTTGTCTTTTTATTATTGAGTTGTAAGAGTTCTTCATATATTCTAGATATAAGTCCTTTATCAGAAATGTGATTTGCAAATAATATATCCCATTCTGTGGGTTGTCTTTTGACTTTCTTAACAGTGCCCTTTGAAGCACTAAAGTTAATGAAGTCTAATTTATCTTATTTTTCTTTTGCTGTTTGTGCTTTTGGTATTAAGAATTCATTGCCAAATCTAAGATTACAAAGATTTACTTCTATGTATTCTTCTAAGAATTTTTATAGTATTTTCTCTTACATTTAGATCTTTGGTCCAATTAATTTTTAATATAGTAGGGGTCCAGCCTCATTTAGTTACATGTAGCATCCTTGTCAAAAATCACAATACCTACATATTTACTTTTAAAGTAACCTAGCTATACATTTGTTTCTTTCTGTCCATAAAATTTTCTTTCACCTTATTTCTGGAGACATTACTCCTATTTTTTCTTTTTTTCTTCACTTGTGGCTCTTTGAGGAAGGCATGATCATGATACATAATTATCCCTAGTCAAACAAAACATTTCATTTCTTCAACTGCAATGATTGGTTCAGGGATACGCATGTGACTCAAATTACACCACTAATCCTAGTCAGAGTCAATCCTGGGACTTGGTGGGAGCTATAGAAAAAATCTTTTCCTTTGGATTTGAACTTGGGGTCATGAAGACCTGGAGTTTTTGACTGCCACAAGGACTCTAGGAATGAAGCCAACACACAAAAAAGTGTAGACCCAAGGGAAAGAGAGAAAGCAAGTAATAATGCTATGACTTGAAGCCCTAGGTTAATCTTTTCCTAGTGCAAGTTCTCTGGAATTTTCAGTTAGGTGACTAATAGGTTTCTTCTTAGGCTTACACTACTTTTTCTTACAGAAAAAGAGTCCTAACTAATATGTAAGCCAAGTGGCCTTTTAAACACAGAGAAGAGAGATGTTTTATCCATCACTCCTTCCCAATAATAAAGCCAGTTGAAAATTTTCAGGGGCTTCACGTGTCCCTTAATGGAAAGAATATAGGCAGGCACCATATGTATTCAGAATAACCATGACTCAAGCTCCTTAGATAAAAGCCGATTAATGATCCTTTAAATTAAAGAGTGGACTTTTGGTTTTCAATGCCAGGTTGTACTGGTGTGTCTTGCAGAGTGTCTACCACATGGTAGGCTCTTGATAAAGATAATGGATGGGTAAATTAATTGAAAAGTGTCCTTTCTCCTTGCAAAGTCTTGATACAAAGTACTAATCCCATCCAGTTCTTCCCAGGGACATAACCCTGGGTATGGCCCCATTTGGGCTGTATTAATCAGTTATTGCTGCCTAAGAAACAACCACACTCATGTGTCTGTGAATTGGCTGAGTTTAGGTACTGTCTTTTGGCTTCTAATAGGCTGCTCTGCTTCAAGCTGTAGACCCAGCCAGGCTTGCCTTTCTGTGGGCTGGGCTTTGTTCTGCTCAATGTGTCTCATCCTTTAGCCCAGGACTAAGAGTTACCAACTTCCCAGGGGAAGCTTTTCTCATGGTTACAGCAGATACACAAGCATGCATGTCCAACCTCCAACTATCCTTAAACACTTTGCTTGCACCATGCTTGCTAACATCTCATTGGCCAAAGTAAGTTACAAGACTGAACACAACATCAATAGAATAGGTAAATGTATTCCTCTAGCAGAGATGGGGAAAAGGAAGATTATGTTATGAACAGAAATTCCACTATAGTGTGAAGAACCATATTCAGGTCAAGAGCTAGATAGTTCTTTTTTTTTTTTTCTTGGGAAGAAACCCACCATTGATTACTTTGTTTCATTCACTTATTTATTCAATTATTTTAAAATCAATCTATTGGGAATAGGGTGGAGAGGGAGGTGGGAGGGGGGATCGGGATGGGGAATAAGTGTAAATCTATGGCTGATTCATATCAATGTATGACAAAACCCACTGAAATGTTGTGAAGTAATTAGCCTCCAACTAATAAAAAAATTAAAAAAAAAAAAGAGCCTTAAATGACTTAATACAAGAATGCAAAAAGATCCCCTGGAGAAGGGAAAGGCTACCCACTTCAGTATTTTGGCCTAGAGAATTCCATGGACTATATAGTCCTTGGGGTCGCAAAGAGTCAGACACCAATGAGAGACTTTCACTTTCACTTTATAAGAGAAAGATTCTGAAAAAATATATGTATATAAGTTAATAACTTTGTTGAAACAAATACAACACTGTAAATCAAATATATTTCAATAAAAAATGTAAAAAATCCGAAAAAAAAAATAAATATCTACTAGTGCTGTATATTTTGAATAGGAGGGCTGAAAGAACTTCTCAGAATAAATCTACACCTGTATTCCAAGGTTGACCTTTTTTCTCAAGGACAGCTCCAACACAGCCTGTACCATCCTCTCCTGGACAATGATTCAGCAGCCTGATGACCCCCAAGGAAGAATACAAGGAAAGAAGGGAGAAACATGGCTGGGATGACAACATGCTTTGTTTCCCCATCATTGTACATCTGAATTATCCCAGTGTTGATAAAGCACTACCTAAATTCCAAACTAAGCCCTCATTGTGTTCACTGGTGCTGCCAACATAATCCAGTGTGGCTCCTTTGTGTTCCACAATAAAGAAAGGCTTCCATAAATCCACCCTCTTGCAAGGGGAAGCTGCAAAAGCAGATGCACAGTCTGGGATGGCTTCCAGGAGTTGACAGCGCTGGGTTGGCAGCAGCTTCTGCTGCCACCTGGAGAGGTCCACCTGAGCAGATGCAGTTGCCTGTTCCCCCACATCTTAACCACTGTTCATGTCCCCTGAGGCGCAGAGGTTTGACTCTTCCACTTAGCAATTCATCCTACAAATCTCTCCTTTGCCATGAAGACTGAAGTCTCCAAATTATGTGCCACTAACTACACGCTTGTGAGGGCCAACCGTCAAAATGTCAGGCATTGAGAGTTGCTAAACACAGGCTACATTTGAAATTAAGTTATACAAACTTACAATTAAACTGTTTTAAAAGAAAAGTAATACTCAAAACCCATCACTTTCTAATCATTAATACATGGTATGATTATGCTCTTGGGGTTCAGTACACCTACTGTAACTGTATAGTGGAAATACCATATAATGGGGGTGGGTGGGTACCAGACCTATTGCTTCCTAATTTTACAATCAATGACACTACACCAGTAGCTTCAAACATGCCACCGTGGGAGTATTTACAAGAGAAACCAGATCTTTCTCCCTAGGGAACTGGTTAGTCGATGTTTTTGTTGTTGCTGTTCAGTCACTAAGTCATGTCCGACTCTTCATGACCCCATGGACTGCAGCACGCCAGGCTTCCCTGTCCTTCACCACCTCCCCGAGTTTGCTCAAACTCAAGTCCATTGAGTCAGTGATGCCATCCAACCATCTCATCCTCTGTCGTCCCCTTCTCCTCCTGCCTTCAATCTTTCCCAGCATCAGGGTCTTTTCCAATGAGTCATCTCTTCACATCAGGTGGCCAAGGTATTGGAGCTTCAGCTTCAAAACCAGCCCTTCCAATGAATATTCAAGTCAGTGTTTACAAGCATGTAACTAATGATCTCCATCACCTACTTTATTTAATAAAGGCATATTTCCACTTTACAAATATTAACCCCTTTTAATCTTCAGAACAAACGCATGAAACAGGTGCTAGTGTTGACCCTATTTTGCTGAGGTTAAGTGACTTGCCCAAGCTAACAGAGCTACTAAGTGGGCATTCTGGTTTCAGGCTTATTGTCCTTAATCAGTGTGTGTGCAGCCCTCCTTTTGTGAAAAAACCGTACATCCTAGGGAACACTCTACCTTCACTCAGAATTAGAGCTCAAGTTGTTTTCATCATTCCCAGCCTCCTTAATATGCTCACTCCTGGTTCCAGGCCCACTGTGGGAGCTGGTATCAACCTACAGAGTTCAAGGCCCAGATCCAGCAGTGGCCCCCGGGATTCCCATGTGCAGTGGAATTCCTCCATTACCTCTCTCTTCCTGTTCTCATCCTTTGATGCCACTCTAGCTTGCCAACATTGCTACTTTCTGTTACTTTCACTTACTAGCACTGTGATTCATGAAAAAATTTTAAAACTGTCAAGAGTCTTAGTTTCTCCATCCAGACATTAGGGGTCAGAATGACTGGTAATATCCAGGCAAAAACTTTGCTCTGCATCAGATGAATGTGAGCTGAATTTGAATGAGCTCCTGCTTACCTTCACACCCTCTCCCCTCTTTAGCTTGTGCTGCAGGGATCCATCCCGCCACCTTCACCCTGCCTAGAATGCTTTCTTGAGTCATCAGGAAAGTGATGGAGATCTGCTTCTAGGAAGGATTTCTTGGAGAGTAATAATTCCTGCTAAGATGCAGGACTGCTAGATGGGCCTACTTGATCAATAGCAAGCCTTGCTCCTAGCACGAATTCAATCCATTTTGGCTGCTTCAGTCTGGCCCCTGGGGCTTGGACACTATGGAAATGCAATTACTGACTTGCACTTATTTTAGCTCTCTGAGTTCCGGCTGACCTCAGTCCGTTATCCCTACCTCTCCAAGTGCCTTCTGCCACAAATCAGCCTCTTCCTTCTTCTTTGTGACAAAAACTGCCTGTGGGTCTTTCAAGGCTACAGAGCCTGTTTTTCTCACTGTGGGCTTTTAACCTCCAATGCAGGGCTCTTTCCCCTACTGGCCACAGACACAATGACTCTCTTGTGTTCAAATTTGGTAGCCCAGAGAAAGGTCTTGAAACAGTCAGAATTAGATACTCAGCATGAACGCTGTCAAATATATCAGGACTCAAGCCCTCCAATTTCTCTACACCACAAGTCAGCCAGCTTTCTCCATGAAGGGAGACATTAACTATTTCAGGCTCTGCAGGCCACACAGGCCCTGTTTTAACTATCCCCTTCTCCTGCTGTAGTGGGAAAACAGCCAGAAAGAACATGTAAACAAATGGGAGTGCCTAGGTGCCAACTGAACTCTATGGACACTACAATATGGATTACATATGATGTTCACATGCCACCAATATCATTCTTTTTTTTAGCTATCAAAAATAGAAAACCATTCTTAGCTTGTGGGTTAAAGCAAAATGAGCTGTGGGCCAGACTCCCCCTTTGGCTGTAGCTTGTTGATCCCTGCCCTGAAGGAAATCTTCTGTGGAACTAGAGTCTGGGGGATTAACCTCCCCTTTCCAGGTACCAGGCACTTATGTTGGAGTCAACCTATCTGGTGTCCGTATTCACTGGATGGCATCAGTTTGGGGCGAGTACCTCTCAACAGCCCTTTTAAGTGTTCAAAATGCAGAGAAGGTATTTTTAAAAACCATATCAGCGAACTAGCCTTAAAATGTTTATAGAACACAGATACATTCACAGACATAGAGAGCAGACTTGTAATTACCAAGGGGGAGGGGCTGGGAGAGAGAAACTAGGAGTTTAGGGTTAAAATATACACACTGCTATATATAAAATAGATAACCAACAAGGACGTGTATAGCACAAGGAACTATATTAAATATCTTATAACCTGTATGGAATCAGTTCAGTTCAGTTGCTCACTCGTGTCCAACTTTTTGCGACCCCATGGACTGCAACACACCAGGCCTCCCTGGGTTTACACAAACTCATGTCCATTGAGTAGGTGATGCCATCGAACCACCTCATCCTCTGTCGTCCCCTTCTCCTCCCACCTTCAATCTTTCCCAGCATCAGGGTCTTTTCAAATGAGTCAGTTCTTTGCATCAGGTGGCCAAAGTATTGGAGTTTTAGCTTCAGCATCTGTCCTTTCAATGAATATTCAGGACTGATCTCCTTTAGGATTGACTGGTGTGATCTCCTTGCAGTCCAAGGGACTCTCAAGAGTCTTCTCCAACACCACAGTTCAAAAGCATCAATTCTTCAGCACTCAGATTTCTTTATAGTTCAACTCTCTCATCCATACATGACTGCTAGAAAAACCAAAGCTTTGACTAGACAGGCTTTTGTTGGCAAAGTAATGTCTCTGCTTTTTAATATGCTGTCCATGCTGGTCATAACTTTTCTTCCAAGGAGTAAGCATCTTAATTTCGGGGCTACAGTCACCATCTGTAGTGATTTTGGAGCCCCCCAAAATAAAGTCTGTCACTCTTTCTACTGTTTCCCCATCTATTTGCCATGAAGTGATGGGATCGGATGCCATGATCTTAGTTTTCTGAATGTTGAGTTTTAAGACAACTTTTTCACTCTCCTCTTTTGCTTTCATCAAGAGACTTTAGTTCTTATTCACTTTCTGCGATAAGGATGGTGTCATCTACATATCTGAGGTTATTGATATTTCTCCCAGCAATCTTGATTCCAGCTTGTGCTTCCTCCAGCCCAGCGTTTCTCATGATGTACTCTGCATATAAGTTAAATAAGCAGGGTGACAATATACAGCCTTGATGTACTCCTTT
>NC_057419.1:18346359-18350319 GCF_019320065.1 Cervus canadensis
TCATTCTTTGGCATTGCCTTTCTTTGGGATTGGAATGAAAACTGACCTTTTCCAGTCGTGTGGCCACTGCTGAGTTTTCCAGATTTGCTGGCATACTGAGTGCAGCACTTTCACAGCATCATCTTTTAGGATTTGAAATAGATCAACTGGAATTCCATCACCTCCACTAGCTTTGTTCATAGTAATGCTTCCTAAGGCCCACTTGACTTCACATTCTAGGATGTCTGGCTCTAGGTGAGTGAGCACACCATCGTGATTATCTGGGTTGTGAAGATCTTTTTTGTACAGTTCTTCTGTGTATTCTTGCCACCTCTTCTTAATATCTTCTGCTTCTATTAGGTCCATACCATTTCTGTCCTTTATTGTGCCCATCTTTGCATGAAATGTTCCCTTGGTATCTCTAATTTTCTTGAAGAGATCTCTAGTCTTTCCCATGCTATTGTTTTCCTCTATTTCTTTGCATTGATCATTGAGGAAGGCTTTCTTATTTCTCCTTGCTATTCTTTGGAACTCTGCATTGAAATGGGTATATATTTCCTTTTCTCCTTTGCTTTTTTGGTTCTCTTCTCAGCTATTTGTATTTCTTTTTCTTGGGGATGGTCTTGATCCCTGTCTCTTGAACAGTGTCATGAACCTTTGTCCATAGTTCTTCAGGCACTCTGTCTATCAGATCTAATTCCTTGAATCTGTTTGTCACTTCCACTGTATAAGCGTAAGGGATTTGATTTAGGTCATACCTGAATGGTCTAGTGGTTTTCCCTACTTTCTTCATTTTAAGTCTGAATTTGGCCATAAGGAGTTCATGATCTGAGCCACAGTCACAGTCTATATGGAATAGAATTTGAAAAAGAACATATATGTGTGTGTCTGTATAACTGAGTCACTTTGTTGTACACCCGAAACTAAGACAACATTGTAAATCAACTATACTACAATAAAAGAACTGTTTTTCTTAAAAAAAAAAAAAAAAGATAGTTTAACTGGTTGATTACTGACAAACCGTGATACTATTGATTCCCTAGATGTCAAGCCTGAGACGGAGTTTTGAAGGAAAGTAGTTGATGGAGGAAGAGCGCTCAAAGGGAAGGGAATGATGGAGGCAGGATGGAGCAGGAGGTGGGGACAGGGACAGAGAGCCTGTGCGGCCTTGGCTGGAGACTGCTTCAATCCGATCCCATGGGGAGCTCTGGGCATCAACAGCACCACAGAGCCATGCACTCAAGGTGCCTAAACAGCACCTTTGAGGCCAGGGGACTGGCCTTTCGTGTCTCGTGCCAGTAAGTCATTAGCTGCGGACCCCAGGGCGGAGAGGGCCAGCTTACCTCTCAGGTGAGGCAGCTGCCATTCAGCTGAGGACAAATCTGCAGGGAAAGGGGCAGTCCAGAGGGGGACGAGAGCCCTAGCCCAGGAAGGGGATCTGCTGGGGCACCTGCAGCGTTCCAGCGCCGAGAGCACACGGGTCACCTTGCCAGCCTGGCTCTTTCCTCACCACCGACTGGCCCCCTGATGTTCTCACGGAGTCTCCCAGGAACGAGAACAGATGGGGCTGGATGGAGGTGTGGGATGAGGTTGGATGGAAGTGTGGTGTTCCCCATAGTCACAAGAGCCACTGGCGACCTCAGCTGTGGGAAGACCTCTCTCACTCTGAAGTAGGTGGCCCATAAGCCCAGCAAAGGGAAAGTAATTTTCCATTTCAGTTGCCACTCCCTCCACAGACAATCTTGAGGAGATGTCATCTTGCCTGACTCCCTGCTCCGGGTGTTCTTACTTCCTGTCTTTCCTGGGAGCTGTTTCTAGCCTCTCAACCTAACTCTGGGACCCCCACATGTCTCTGCCAGGGCCCCTACAATGCCTGTTTTAGACGAGTGACTCTTCTGTTCATCCTCTTATTGGGGACCCAGTAAATGATTCTCTTGGGAGTAGGGAATGGTTCACCCACCAAGGATAAATACTTAAACTTTCATTGTAAACAAAACAAAAAAATTAGACGAGGGGTCACAGGTTTCCAAACCCTGTGGATATAAGAACTGATTTAGAATCAAAGCCAAATCTCATTTTTCTAAGTTTTGCTAAGCGTGAAATCACAGTCCTAATAGGTTTATCTTTAAAAGAAAATCTTGTCATGCCTGTAAAAGCAAATTGAAAGTATAGACCACAAATCCTAACCTACCCCTGGGGTAAGGCCAACGACCGTCCTCTCTTCACACCTAAGAGCATAGTGTGAATATACCCAGAACCTGAATGCTCCAATCTCTGCCTTAGATTTTGGTGCAGTAGTTACACAAAACATTTACAAGATACTGGCAAACCTGTGTTTGCTATAAAATTTCTCTCAACACGCACTAAGGGATGTTTACAGAAGTTACAAGAAAAGAGAATAAAAGCCTTTTGATTGGTTTTCCCTTCTGCCTTCTCATCTCCCTACCTCTGCATCAGCAACCACCAAGGGGCCACTTGTCTATTTAGCATCACTTGAGTGGCTTCCTATGTTTCTTACAATGAAAGCCTGAATCCACCCGCAGGAATCCCAAGGCTCAATCTAGTTCACCCCAAGTCTTCTTTGGTTTTCTCTCTTCTCACTCTCTACACTCTAGCTACAGTGACTATCAGTGAGATCCAGGGCTTACTGCATATGCTCCATACTGCTTATGATACATCTGCCACCATGCCTATCCTGATTACTGGTTACTCATCTTTCAGACTTCAGCTCAAAAGTCACATCAATTAGGAAACCTTCACACATCAACTTTGCTCTCTCAGACAAGATCAGATCCCTGTTTCATATACTTTTGCAGTTCTATGTATCTTTACTTCATAGAGCACTCATTACAGTATTTATTTACATCTTTGCCCCTGTGATCTTTTACTTTTTGCTTCCCTCACCAAATGGTTGGGATTATGTCTACTTTCATCACCACTATTCCAAGCACCCAGCACCATGAAATAATTTTGGGAAAGACAGAGTTAAAGATGAAGATGTGAGTTACATGGAGCAGTGGCACATCCTCCCCGCCAAACCCACTCTAAATCTGCAAAGCCCCAGCCAACCACCTAAATAAATGTTTCTTTTTTTATGCCATCAAGATCCTGTGGATATCTCTAACCCAGCATGGTCATGGCCACAGATGACAAATATGCAGACATTTTCAGAACTCTTACTACTCATGGGCAAAGTAAATCTCCAGGAAGAAATTCAAATGTATGGCATTCTCCACTTCTTCAGTTCAGGTCAGTTGCTCAGTGGTGTCCGACTCTTTGTGACCCCATGAACCACAGCACTCCAGGCCTCCCTGCCCATCACCAACTCCCAGAGTTCACCAAACTCATGTCCTTTGAGTCAGTGATGCCATCCAACCATCTCATCATCTGTTGTCCCCTTCTCCTCCTGCCCTCAATCTTTCCCAGCATCAGGGTCTTTTCAAATGAGTCAGCTCTTCATATCAGGTGGTCAAAGTATTGGAGTCTCAGCCTCAACATCAGTCCTTCCAATGAAAACTCAGGACTGATCTCCTTTAGGATGGACTGGTTGGATCTCCTTGCAGTCCAAGGGACTCTCAAGAGTCTTCTCCAACACCACAGTTCAAAAGCATCAATTCTTCGGTGCTCAGCTGTCTTCACAGTCCAACTCTCACATCCATACAGGACCACTGGAAAAATCATAGCCTTGACTAGATAGACCTTTGTTGGCAAAGTAATGTCTCTGCTTTTTAATATGCTGTCTAGGTTGGTCATAACTTTCCTTCCAAGGAGCAAGCGTCTTTTGATTTCATGGCTGAAATCACCATCTGCAGTGATTTTGGAGTCCAAAAAAACAAAGTCACTGTTTCCACTGTTTCCCCATCTATTTGCCATGAAGTGATGGGATCGGATGCCATGATCTTAGTTTTCTGAATGTTGAGTTTTAAGACAACTTTTTCACTCTCCTCTTTCACCTTCATCAAGAGGCTCTTTAGTTCTTCT
>NC_057419.1:18350329-18359512 GCF_019320065.1 Cervus canadensis
ATACTAACACATATATATGGAATTTAGAAAGATGGTAATGATAACCCTATATGCAAAACAGAAAAAGAGACACAGATGTACAGAACAGACTTTTGGACTCTGTGGGAGAAGGCGAGTGTGGGATGTTTTGAAAGAACAGCATCGAAACATGTATATTATCTATAGTGAAACAGATCACCAGCCCAGGTGGGATGCATGAGACAAGTGCTCAGGGCTGGTGCACTGGGAAGACCCAGAGGGATGGGATGGGGAGGGAGGTGGGAGGGGGGATCGGGATGGGGAATGCATGTAACTCCATGGCTGATTCATGTCAATGTATGACAAAAACCACTACAATATTGTAAAGTAATTAGCCTCCAACTAATAAAAATAAATGGAAAAAAGAAAGAATCGCCTTGCAATACAGGGGACACGGGTTCTATCCTTGGTCTGGAAAGATCCCACTTGCTGTGGGGCAACTAAACCCATGTGCCACAACTACTGAGCTTGCGCACCACAACTACTAAAGCCCATGACCCTAGAGTCTGTGCTCCACAACAAGAGAAGCCATTGCAAGGAGAAAGCCATGTGCCGCAACTAGAGAGTAGCCCCTGCTTTCCATAACTAGAGAACACCAGAGCGCAGCAATGAAGACAGCACAGCCAAAAATAAAGAACTATTTTTTAAAAGCTACAGACTGGGAGGAAATATTTGCTGAAGACACATCTGATAAAGAGCTGTTCTCCAAATGTACAAAGTCTTAAAACTCAACCATAAAACAAACAACCTGGTTAAAAAATGGGCCAAAGACCTTAATGGACACCTCACTAGAGAAGACATATACACTAGAGAAGCCTTTGAAAAGATGCTCCACATCACATCATCACAGGGAAATGCAAATTACAACAAGAAAATACTATTATACAGCTATCAGAATGGCCAAAATCCGGAAACTGACAATATCAAATGCTGGCATGGATGTGGAAAAACAGGAACTCTCATTTATAGCTGATGAGAATGCAAAGTGACACAGTCACTTTGGAAGACAGTTTGGCAGTTTCTTAGAAAACTAAACATAGTCTTAGCACATGATCCAGCAATCATGCTCTTTGGTATTTACCCAAAGGAGTTGAAAACATATGTCCATGCAAAATCCTGCACATGGATGTTTATAGCAGTTTTATCCATAACTGCCAAACCCTTGGAGGCAACCAAAATATCTAGCAGTTCAATGGACAACTTAAGTGCGGTATATACAGACAGTGGAGTATTATTCAGTGGTGAAAAAATGAGCCATCAAGCCATGAAGAAATATGGCAGAAACTTAAATGCATATTGATAAGTGAATGAAACCAATCTGAAAAGGCTACACATGGTTTAATTCCACCTATATGACATTGTGACAAATACAAAGTTATGTCAACAGTAAAAAGATCAGTGGTTGCCAGCTGTTGGGGGAAGGGAAGGGTGAACCAGCAGAGCACAGAGGATTTTTAGGGCAGTAGCCACTGCATATGATACTATAATACTGGGGTCATGTCATTACACATTTGTCCAAACTCATGGAAATGCAGTCTCTCTCTCCCTTCTCCTCTCTCTCCCCTATCAGAGTATACCTAGGGTTTCCTAGCACTGTTTCTCTCTGCCCATATATTTCAGAATTTTCTTTCTTTTCTTAGTTATCTTTGTTTCTTTGTGCTCAGAGCCGTCCCTCCACAGACCCTAAATTTCCACGTCCTCAGTTCAAGCCAGACCCAGAGAATTCTGATTCTCCTCTGAATCCTGATTCTCAGGTCCTATGACAGAGGATCTGGCTGCCATAGCTTGGAGCACATGTCATTCTCTAATAGTCAGCGGTGGCCAGTGGCTGGCAGGAACAAGAAGGCGCTTGTCATAGAGAACTGATATGACTGTCACCCTTATGGGGTGGATCTTCATGGGCAGGCCAAATCTACCATAAGCAGTCTACACAAAGCCAGAGCCTAATCGGGTCATTATGTAGCATTTTGTTAAACCATGATACTCTCTCCTCTAGCGGATTTAGACATTGAATTTCAAGTTGCAATGAGGACAGATTTGTGTTACATCTTACAGTGATGAAACCCACATAGATACATTGCAATTACATTAGTCTTAGAATCTACCTTTACCCAGTTTGGGCCTTTGGGACAGTGGCAAGGACAGAGCAAAATGAGGTTAGGACAGCCCCACAGTGTATCCTAACCCTCTATATTATTGCCAATCCATGTTTAGGCCACAAATTCTGGGACATCTCTGGATGAGGATGGGGTAGTCCAGCTTCATCCATTTTCTTACAATTTGTAAAAGAAAAGAAATGGAGCTGGAGGAGGGCATCCAGAAACATTTGCTTCCTACTTACTGACTAAGCTGTTATCCATGGATGAGTTTCCCAAATAAATAATGATGATGATGATGATGATAGTAATAATGATGGTAAGAAGCAAACTGGACTAGATTTTGAAGGAGTCAGTAAAAGACAACACTGACAGGTATTGCTGTACAATGTGGTTTGGTCTTAGGTAGAAGAGGCTTCATTGAAGAAGTGACAGGCTTCTATAAATCATGGGTATGCTATATAAACATATATATTTATATTATATAAAAAATATATATATATTTAAGGACCAGTCTCTGGCTTCCTTTATATCATAAAAATGAAACAAAGACACTGAGAACTGACCACAAATTCAAACTCCAAGATAAAATTAATGTCAGTAAAAGTTTCTGGGCCTCTTCATTTTCTTTCCTGATATATGGATGAAGACATTTTTAGCAAGAGCTGCCAATTTTTAAAGTTTGGTCTACTGGTATGTGGGTAAAAAGTATTACTTCTTATTCATTTTAATTTTCAGGTTCTACTTTTGGCCCTAATTTATATATTTTGACAAGAGAAATTTGTGTCTCGATTGGGGGAATTAAGTAATTTTAATTTGATGGGACCCTAGGGAAGAAGACACTGCAGGGAATGGTATTTTTTCAGAGTGTAGTTATCAGTGTTTATCTAAAAAGAAATGAGAAAATCAATCTTTTCTCTACAAGTAAATGGAAATAGATTTTGGTTGTATAATGAGGGTCAGGCAAAAGGCTTTTGGATATAGATAGATGTAGGTGTTATTAGTTAAAATTGAGTCTTTCTTTTCAGTGTTTGCTATTTGGGAAGCTCAATAATAGCCCAATTATATCCCAAAGGGAAAGGCACAGTAAATTTCACTCCAACTGGATATTCTAAGTTCACTGCTGACTTTTAAAAGTAAAGTCTCTGGATTATTTTCTTTTGTGGCTCAGTTACTCAAAATAATCAGATAATTTCCCCCTTTTTATGGTTACACTATAGTTCCTTGGATAATAATCACTAAAACAAACCAAAAAATGAAAAAAAAATCCCAAAGTGGTGGGGAAAGTCTGTTTAACTCATAAGCCCACAAGTTTAAATCCTGTCCTCCCTGAAAAAAATAGGTCAATATCTTCCCTCTTCAACATATCTAGGAATTTGCAAAACTGTTAGAGCCTAAAATTTGGGTCATGCAGCCCTGAAATAATCTCTCAGAACAGTGACAAGGTATGGCAGATAGTGTCATTGGTACAATAGCCATCCATTCCTCTTCTCCTTTGCCACTTTCTATTAAAGAGGTTAGGGACTTTCCTGTTGGCCCTGTGGCTAAGACTCTGTGCTTCCAATAAAGGGGTCCCAGGTTCAATCCCAGGTCAGGGAACTTGATCTCATATGTGGCAACTGAGAGTTCACATGCCGCACCTAAAGACCCTGAGAGCCACAACTAAAGATCCTAAGGGTCACAATGAAGACTGAAGATTCTGTATGCTGTGACTAAGACCCAGAGCAGCCAAAGGAATAAATAACTTTAAAATTAAAAAGAAAGATTAAGAACAACTTACATTCTTAGTCTCTCCTACAGCTTCAAGTGTCCACGTGACACTGCTCCAGTCAGCTGGATGGAAGAGGAAGTCAGCTGGGAACTTCTGGAAAGAATCTTTCTTCCTTCCAACAGGACAGATGTACAGAGCACTCTGGTACAGCTCACTCTCCCCACCTTGAATGTGGACATGGAATGCTCTGATCCATAGAACTGCAGCAGCCATCACGTGACCTAAGGCAGAAAAGACAACGGGCTGACAATGACAGAACTGAATGATAGGGCTTGCGTCTTTGAAGGTTTTATCAAGCTATCACATCAAGCCTGGGACAACCAGACTTCTTGGTGTATAATATAACTGAATTTCCTTATTGTTTAAACTACTGTTAGCTGTGAATTCTCTTACTATAGCCAAAAGTACTCTTAGCTGATACAAAGAGGGTAGAACTAAGATCTTATAACATACTAGCCCTGATAATATTCAGAGCCTAGGAGACTACACTAATGCCTTTCAGTCCCTTGTGCATAAAAATAAATAAGAAAATATACAGTTGTTGTTGTTTAGTCGTCAAGTCATGTCCAACTTTTGCAATCCTTTGGACTGTAGCCCACCAGGCTCCTCTGTTCATGGGATTTCCCAGGCAAGAATACTGGAGTGGGTTGCCATTTCCTTCTCCAGGGGATCTTCCCGACTAAGGGATTGAACCCAGGTCTCCTGAATTGGCAGGTGATTCTTTACCACTGAGCCCACAGGGAAGCCCCAGAAACCCAACAGAATCTTTCCATCTGTGGAGAGGTCACCTCAGTGCTTAACACAAATGCACATTCTTAGGAATGGGTTTAAATGTGTTTCTTTCATGCAGTTAGGACAGAATAACATTCTCTGGAAACCTCCGAAGAAAAGATCTGATATTTCAAAGTTCTAAAAAGTTTGTCTTCTGCTAAGTTCATCCATAAAGAACAACCTGGGAGCAACATGCCTACATTAACCAAGAAGTCAATGTTTATACCATGTGACAGAGCCCCTCTGCCCTCAGTATTCCTGGGATGCCAGAGCCTCAGTCAACAGCAAAGCCAACAGTGAGTGTCTGCACAGCTGCTCAACGTGAAAAGCTGTGCTAATGAGGAAGCTGCTAGGCGTCAAAATGGCAACTGCAAGGAAGGCACGTGCTCTCTGAAAAGCGGAGGCCTTTGGAATGCCCTGTATTGACTGAGCTCACATTTGGGGCAATGTAAGTGTGCCCAAGTCTCAGAATTCTAAGCTTCATAGAATCTTAGGATTGCCAGATCCCTTAAAATTAGCATAAGCAAGTTAACAGTTGCTGGACGCTTGGGCTGGATAGCTAGTATTGACAGCACATGGGCATGGAGGATACTTTGGGGGTGATGAAAACGATTTAAAAGTGAACTGTGGTGGTAGTTGCTCCATTCTGTAAATTTACTAAAAATTCAAAGAAGACATACAGATGGCCAACAGGCCTATGGAAAGATGCTGAATATTGCTAATTATTAGAGATGCAAACCAAACCTACAATGAGGTATCACCTCACGTCTCTCAGAATGGCCATCATTAAAAAGTCTACAAACAATAAATGCTGGAGAGGATGTGGAGAAAATGGAACCCTCCTACAATAGTGGTGAGAATATAAATTGATGTAGCCACTATAAAGAATAGTATGGAGGTTCCCTAGAAAAACTAAAAACAGAGTTACCATATGATCCTGCAATCCCAACCCTGGGCATTTATTTCTGGAGAAAACCTATTTTGAAAAGATACATGCACCCCAATGTTCATAGCAGCACCATTTACAAAAGCCAAGGCATGGAAATAACCTAAATGGCCACTGACAGATAAATGGATAAAGAAGATGTAGTACATATATGCAGTGGAATAGTACTCGGCCATAAAAAGAATGAAATGATGCCATTTGCTGTAACATGGATGGACCTAGAGATGATTATACAAAGTAAGTCAAAAAGAGAAGGAAAAATATCGTATAACACTTATATGTGGAATCTAAAAATATTATATAAATGAACTTATCTACCAAACAGAAAGAAATTCATAGACATAGAAAACTGATGATTACCAAAGGGGGAAAGGGGGAGGAGGGATACATTTGGAGCTTGGGATTAACATATACATACTATATATAAAATAGATAACTAAAAAGGACCAGTTATATAGCACAGAGAATTGTATTCAGTATCTTGTAATAACCTACAGTGGAAAAGAATCTGAGAACTACGTAAAACTAAATCACTTTGTAGTATACCAGAAAAAAACAAAACATTATAAAACAACTATACTTCAGTAAAAAAAAAAAAAAACACACACACACACACAAGGAATGCTTGGAGGTACTAAGTAAGGGATATTAAGTAGTTAATGGCAGTCTATATAGTTAGACAACTCAAAGTTATAAAATTTCTCTACAGCCCCTCTTATTGCCTACCATTACAATCGTGGCAGGTTGAGCTGTACGTGAGTAATAAAATAACCCTAAAAGCTCAGTGGTCTATTGCAACAAAAGTTAACTTTCTGCTCTCATCACAGTCTGATGATGGTCGGTTGGAGGCGGGGGGAGCCCTCTTTGTTGGCTCTTGTCAGAGAAAAAGGGACTGAGTAGATTACACAGGAAGGTTTATATCTAAGCCAGTAAGTAATATGAATTCTTCTCCCTACCACTCATTGGCCAGAATCCAGCCATATATCTTCAAATAGCCGTAAAAGAGACTGTGTAACCAGAAAGTGATTTGCTTCAAAGAGCATTTTCTTTACCACTGTTACACCTACTACTAGAAACTGATGAGTTTTGTGTTTTGGCTCAGTAAGATAACCTTGTTTGTATCCGTTCTACTCAAATGTCACCCTCACAGCTATGTCTTAATGTTCCTCAATATTGAGAATGTTCTTTCAATCAATATTCACATGTCTGTCCCTATAAGGTTGGTGTATGGTCTCTGCCCCTTTTCATACTGGAAGGTGCAATCTATTCCAGTTCAGTCATTATTGACTGATTCTTCCGGTGCTCATTACAGGATGTACAACTGCCTACCTAGCAGCCTGCACGCTGCTGAATGTCCCGTTTCTCTGTCTCTCTGAGTCATTTTATTGCTGTTCATATTCATTGATCCTACTGTTATTTGAAAACTCAAAATCTAATTCTACTTCTATATGTTATATATTCCCAACAGAAATGTCACCCCAAAATATCTCTGAGCATGTTTACAGAACAATATTAGAACATCAAAAACTGGAAGCCATGCAAAGGCCTATCAACACTAGAATGTATAAATTGTGGAATACTGAACAATGGAATACCATCTGGCAATGAGAATAACTGATCAACAACTATGTACAACAACATGGATGAGGGACTTCCCTGGTGGTCCAGAGGTTAAGAAGCTGCCTTGCAATGCAGGGGATGCAAGTTCAATCTCTGGTCAGGGAACTAAGATCCCCCACACCACGGAGCAACTAAGCCCCTGCACTACAACTACTAGATCCCATGGGCTACAAATATTGGGCCCTCTTGCCACAACTACAGAGTCCGAGTGCCCACAACAAAAGATCTACATGATCAATGAAGACCTCACGTTCTGCAACGAAGACTCGACATAGCCAAATAAAGATATAAATATTTTTTTAAAATGGATGAAACAGGTTGGATGCATGAGACAAGTGCTCGGACCTGGTGCACTGGGAAGACCCAGAGGGATCGGGTAGAGAGGGAGGTGGGAGGGGGGATCGGGATGGGGAACACATGTAAATCCATGGCTAATTCATGTCAATGTATGACAAAAACCACTACAATATTTTAAGGTAATTAGCCTCCAACTAATAAAAATAAATGAAAAAAAAAGGAAAAAAATGGATGAAAATTAAGCGAACAAAACAAGCCACGAAAAAAGGACATATTGTCTGATTCCATTTATATGAAATTCAAGAACTTGCAAGGTCAGTCTAGAGTATGAGAAGTCAAGAGAAGTGTTGCATTTGAGCAGTCACTTGCATGGGGTATAAGGTGGAGGCTGATGGAGGCTGGTAATGTTCCTTTTCTTCATCTGGGTGCCAGTTACATGGAAGTCATGGAAGTTTGTTCAAATTTGTTTTCAGCTGTATGGTTAGGATTTGTGCAGTCTTATCCATGTGTGCTGTTTCAGTAAGTAATTTTGAAAAAAAAAAAAAAAAACTCAGCATCTATGCTACCACGCTTAACATTTTGCTTCAAATGAATTCTCACCACATGCTCCTTAAGTGCAAGGATTTAGTTTTATTCATCTGCCTCTCCAAAGCACATAGTATGTATCTAATTAATCTCCATGAAATAGAACATAAAACTATTCCCTTCTGCTTGGGTCAGCCCATCATAGCTTGTGTGTATGCTTAGTTGCTCAGTCGTGTCCGACTCTTTGTGACCCCATAGATTGTAGACCACCAGGCTCCTCTGTCCATGGGATTCTTCAGGCAAGAATACTGGAGTGGGTTGCCATGCCCTCCTCCAGGGGATCTTCCCAATCCAGGGATCAAACCTGTTTCTCTTATGTCTCCTGCATTGGCAGGGAGATACTTTACCACTAGCACCACCTGGGAAGTCCCATCAAAGCTCACTACTAGAAAAATCAATTCGCTTCAGTTTTATTTGATTCAATATCTAACTGTTAAGCTGTCTGATAACTTGCAACCTAACAAAGAACTATATAATAAAAATAAAGTCATAATGGTATCATAACAATAACTGACTTGAGTGCTGGCTTAATGCCAGGCACTGAATTTAAAACTCATAAAAATTATATGTTATATTTTTATTCTCATTTTACAGATGAGGAAACTGAGGTTCACAAATTCTCAGCCCAAGTTCAGTTCAGTTCAGTTCAGTCACTCAGTCGTGACCGACTCTTTGCGACCCCATGAACCACAGCACGCCAGGCCTCCCTGTCCATTACCAACTCCTGGAGTTCACCCAAACTCATGTCTGTTGAGTCGATAATGCCATCCAACCATCTCATCTTCTGTTGTCCCCTTCTCCTCACGCCTTCAATCTTTCCCATCATCAGGGTTTTTTCAAATGAGTCAGCTCGTTGCATCAGGTGGCCAAAGTATTGGAGTTTCAGCCTCAACATCAGTCCTTCCAATGAATATTCAGGACTGATCTCCCTTATTTACTTTTTTTTCATTTATTTTTATTAGTTGGAGGCTAATTACTTTACAATATTGTAGTGGTTTTTGTCATACATTGACATGAATCAGCCATGGAGTTACATGTATTCCCCATCCCGATCCCCCCTCCCACCTCCCTCTCCACCC